>NW_015505573.1:1261801-1274624 GCF_001515645.1 Sinocyclocheilus grahami
TTCAAAAGTTTACTTGCATTTGATAAGAAGCTGCGTGGGCGAAAATGACATGTAAACAATTTTAAGGCTATTTTGGCTATGCTCATCGCTGGTCTGGTTACTGGTATAGGGCTAAAGCCAAGCCATTAAAATTAGACCACAGATTGCCTCGATTTCGCCAGGTGGGCTAAAAGCAGACTACACGTAGCCAGTCTAATTTAGAGCTAAATCGTGGCTACATATAGACCATGTCATAAAATGACACCTATATTTGTAGATATTATTGACACTGCGAACATTATGGGATATCAACCATCTCATGTGCCATGCCTGGCCAAAACTACATTGAATCAGGTTTGACTAAAAGTGGGCTACAGATAGCCGCTCTGACTACGAGCTAAATTATGGCTGGGCCAGGCTAAGTATTGAGCATGTCAAAGAAATGAAACCAAACACCTTGTAAACGCTGTTACTTTGCTTACATGATGGAATATCATACATCTCACAAGTTATTTTGCCAAAAAACTATATGAAACCAAATTCAAGGTTGTTTGGGCTAGAAGTGGGTTACAAATAGCTGGACTATATCGGGGCTATACTTAACAGAGACGTTGAAATGACGGCTATTGCTTGCTGGGTATATAAAAAGAAGCCGAATAAGACAATAAGACAAATACGAAAGAGATACAAATTTAACTAATTTTTCAGATACATTAGGTCTGTAAATGAGAACTGAAGAAGTGGAGCGTGCGCGAGAGAGAGCACTTCTATCAGCGTGATTCCGCCTATCCTGCCTTCACTAACTTGAAGTTAATCGACAACGAATTGTGACTCCCGGGAAAAACAGGACGTCTGATCACCTTATCTATCCCTTCGGATGCTGAGGCCATTGTTTCAGATCGCTAGTTCGCGTTTTGGTAGCCTATCCATCCACTGCGGCTGCCATACTGAGACTAAATATGCAAACGCCCCTAATCCGATTGCAATCCAATGACAGGGACACACATTTTGAAGGACAAGACAGTATCCTATAGCAGTGGTTCTCAACCGCATTCCTGGAGGACCCCCATCACTGCACATTTTGCATGTCTCCTTAATCAAACACACCTGATTCAGGTCACCTGCTCATTAGTAGAGACTCACAGACTTGAAATGGGTGTGTCAGACAAAGGAGACATGCAAAAAGTGCAGTGTTGGGGGTCCTCCAGGAATGTGGCTGAGAACCGCTGGCCTATAGGATGTATTTTGAATGTCCGGTAGACCTCAAATAACATTATAGTCCCGTCTCGTCTTGTTAACGAAGACGCGGCATAAATTTCGTCATAGTTTTTATCATCAGATATTAGTTTTAGCTTGTCAAGGTCTCATCTTAGTCATAGAAAAAATGTTCGTTAAGGAATATTTTTCGTTGTCGTCTTTAACACTGACGAAATTAACACTGCTAGAGTTACAGTCAGGTGAGTTTGTTCAAGACTGGAGCTAAACTCTGCAGGAAAGTGGATCTTTAGGCCCAGAGTTGAGAACCCTGATTTAGTCACTCAGATGCTACTACCTACTACTAAGCAATATCAGAGCATTTCACTGCAACTGTTGCATCATGTTGCACAGGAAGTTAAAAAGTTAAAGATTTAGACCTCTCTAATCACACAGAAAGAGACACACACAGAGGCACTGTGCTTCACAGACAGATCATGCCTCATTTTGACACCACATATACAAAACAAAGACAGTATCTTTAACAGCTAGAAATACTCTGGATGTGAAGAATGACATCCTTAGACTGTGACCTCTATCAGAGCCCTGAAAGGAATAGCATGCATTTTAAGTCCCTGTGTTAGCAGTTACCTCACCATAGCACTTCAACGCTAATTTCATATGGCCAAGAGGAAGAGAGAAGACATACTTTTGGTGAGCCATTAGCAATACTGCAAACATACAAACACCCTCCCTAATTCTCACACATACACACTGATAGACAAATTCATGCTACTGATGACATCTGTGTTCTTATACAAGTTTCTTATACTTTGAGTGACTCTCAGTTGTGAGTCAGAATCTTTGCTTCATTTCCAGACTTGCTGGAATCCATCAGATGAACAGTGACTGGAAAGACTCTGACACCTCAAGCAGGCCACAGCACTTAATATAAAGTTAAGAAGATTTAGATCAAAAGGTTAGCGAGGAAAAAAAATGGGCAACTCAAATGAAAAACATTGCCTTCGCAGTTTTTAAGCTGCACGAGTGTCTCGGCCGATGCAAGACTCTGTTGGTTCCTTCATAGCCTCTGAGAGATGAAAGAGAATATTGTCCGGTAGCCAGCGACACATTAGATTCTGCTCTATCTGACCATGCAGCCAGCCGAGAAAAAGTCTGGCAAATTCATAGATGTGCTATGAGAGTGGCCCATTACAGCTGTCAGAGTGGAGGGATTTGTATAATATTGATTATTTTGGCGTACGATGATAGGCCTGTGTGGAATGAAGCCTTGTTGTTTGACTTGTGTCAAAGGGAGGACAAAGAGGACTGTGCATCTGCTTTCTTTTAGGACTTAATCAAAAACCATTTTATCAACCTCATCTTCTTTTTCTTTTCTCTTTGTTCAGGACAACCGTTTTCACATTTATTTATTTTCCCCCTCCAAAGTACACTTTAAAAACAGCTGGAGTACTTTAAGATGCTCTCAACCACCTGGTGAGTATGAGACGGCTAATTGGTCAGCTCTAGCTGATATTTTATCATCAGCAAAACAAGCATCAAACAAAATCAAATCAAACATAAAGCAGCAAGCTGAAATCGTGGGGTATGTAGAAAGGAGAGCAGCAGTATGGGGACTCAGCCGGTGCTTGCAGGTGGCTAATGGCTAAAGCAGTCTGGAGTCATATTAATACCGTTTACCGGCTCAGCTGTGCAAATAACAGCTAAGTTAATTAGCCCATGCCGAGCTTTTACACTAAGCCAAAACATTTAGCACAGTAAGGTGAATATTTCCCTTTTATTTGGATGAATTTGCTAAGACAGTTTATGCTTTGTATCAAATTCCAGTTTGTCAAATCTCACATTTGAAGAATGTCAAATCAAAGAGTTAAAAACTGAGAACATTCAGCCATCATTTACTCACCCTCATGTCAGTCCAATCCTATAAGGCTGTCATTCATTTTCCAAACACAAACACACCGAAAAGTATTTGCGAGATTGCAGTCCCTCCATTTAAAGTCCTTTTAACTAAAACTGAGAACTCAAATAAATTAACTGAAATAAAAATTGTAAACATAATCCATATGAATCGAGTGGCCATCTGAAGGGACATGATTGATTTATATGATGAACAGATTACATTTAGACATTTATTCACATATCAACATTGATCAACACATGGAATCAATGAAGTAGGTTCTTGTGCAATCACTTTGATTAATGTGCATCAACCAATGTTTATATATGAATAGAAGCCTAAATTAAAATATGTTCATCATATAAAATGACCACTCTATTCATATTGACTATGTTTAGAATATTTTAATGAACTTTTTTTTAATTGTCAAAGTTTTGGTTACAAGTTTTTGGTCCTCTAGGGGTCGCTATGGGGAACGGTATACCCACGCCACCATGCTGAGGGGGGTGCATGCCAGAACCACACACACACACACACACACACACAAACCTCTATACACACATACAGCACTAAACACTCTATCTGTATGCACTTCAGAGAGGACAAAAGGGACAAAGTGAGACACGAGTGGCCATTGAATTTTGTGTTGCGTCAACATGGGTATGACATTTACAGTGCCTTCCAAAAGTCTCCCTCTCTCTTTCTTGAACTCTCTCTTTCAAGCTCTCTGTCTCTCTCCCTCTCCTGCAACATGCCTACAGGGTTCTGAGGACAATGGCGCTCTTCTACTTCAAGTAGCTTCAAAGGCTTAGCTACAGCAAGCAGGCGTCTGTGACTTCCTCTGAAGTGCCTCGCTATAATATATTATATCTCGATGTCCCCAGAGTGCCGCCCAGGCCTGTAGTCTGGACCAGAACCATACCGGGGTCTTTGCCCTTCCTCATAAAGTCTATAATCATTCCACTGCCATCACGATACATTTGAGACGACATGAGATATGAGGGACAAAACGAGAAAATCAAAATGGTGAAAACAGAAATGGCGTCTTTGTTAAGCCAGCGAAGACTTCTTAGATGTGACTTTAGAGAGTTTGTGGGTACACAACAATGACACAAAGGGAATACCAGATGAAAGCATTAGAGATAGAGATAGAGACAGTGACAAGCAGACAAAGAGAGAGAGAGAAAATGTGTATGTGAAGAGATAGAACGAGAGCTATAGAAACAGAAAGATTGTAAAGTGAGTGACGTGACATGTGGCCAAGTCACATGGTGACCCATACTTGGAATTAGTGCTCTGCATTTAACCCATCCAAAGTGCACACACACAGCAGTGAACACACACCCGGAGCAGTGGGCAGCCATTTATGCTGCGGCGCCCGGGGAGCAGTTGGGGGTTTGGTGCCTTGCTCAAGGGCACCTCAGTCGTGGTATTGAAGGTGGGAGAGAGTGCTGTACATTCACTCCCCCCACCTACAATCCCTGCCGGTACGAGACTTGAACCCACAACCTTCGGGTTACGAGTCCGACTCTTTAACCATTAGGCCACGACTTCCCCCAAATCCGTAAGCCTATATGAAATCTATGTGCACTGAACTGATGATTTCCACAGAACTGAATCGCCCGTCATTTACAAAGTTCTCCACCTCTTGCAAATTAGTTACTAAACATTGTTTAACTGGCTAGTTTCAGCATGTTCAAATCTATTCTACAGATGTCCCACTAAAATAAACAGAAAAAAAACTCAGAAAAGCAAATGTCTGGGCCTATAAGGAATGAAAAAAATTTCCTTTGGTTAATTTTTAAACAGTTGCTATGCTAAGTCTATAACAAAGCATATTATTATCTACATAGAATAATTAAAAACATTTTACTAATTATTAACATCCTTCTCGGGTGATCTGATCACAGGTGTTCAGTTACATAAATAGTTCAAAAAGGCATGTCAAAATTGACTTTGACAAATAAATAAAACATGGTGGCTGCTAAGTGATGTATTTTATAAGGAATTGGATCATTAGATTTAAATAGTCATCTCTAGAACAATGGTTCACATCGAGGGATCAGCAAACTTCCACGGGGGCTGCACAAAATGAATCATGGTTAATAAAATGTATATATATATATCAATAATTTGAAGGTTTTAAAGAGAGAAGTGTTTGGAATGAGTCAAAAAGGTTGAGAACCACTGATCTATATGGCCATTTAGGATGCAAAAACTTCTTGTTTTCTCCAGAACTCTTTCTTCAGAATGTGAAGATATACTGTAAACACTAAGGTTTGGAATAATTCAGATGTCTCAATGTTTTGAAAGAGGCCTCTTATGCTCTTAGGATAATGTGACACTGAAGACTGAAGTAATGTCTGCTGAAAATTCAGCTTTGTCATAACACATATTAATTACATTTGGAAATATATCAAAATAGAAAAGTTATTTTAAATTGTAATAATATTTTACAACATTACTGTTTTTACTCTATTTTTGATCAAATAAATGCAGCCTTGGTGAGCATAAGAGACATATTTTATTGACTGGTTGTGGAATTATACTCACATTAAGCTTCTAAAACTAAAATATAAGAAACAAAATCATGACGATCAAGGATAAAAAGCTAAATTGTCAGGGACAAAAATAGTATAGATTTAATTAAGAGAATACAGTTTCATGACTGGAGAGACCAATTGATGATTGGTACATTTTCTTAATTCACCCACCAGTGGCAGGTTAATTTTAGAGACTGGCTGCATATAATAGATTACATATACCAGTAGATCACATTTATTTTGCGTTGTGTGGAATGCTCATCCTGAATCGCATAGTAATCTTATCGATCAGAATGCATGAAGTTTAGCCTTCACGGTTCTGAAAGCTCTGAAATTAGGACACAAACAAACAGAAGATGTGAGCGTGAAACCGAGCAGGAAGCAGAGCTCATTCTTTCTTCTCTGTATATGTATCCCACGTCCTTCTCCTTCCTTCATCTTTTTCTTACTCTGTCTAGAGCTTCCGTCTTTAAACATTGCTCATTTGAAAGGGAGATTCATCAAAGATGGAATTTCAGTCCAATTTGTCTTCAAAAGAAGGTAAAGTCTCTCATTATGAGGGCTGTTCCCCTTCTTTCCCATTAGAAGGGCTGAGAGAGAGACGTGTTAGTCATGGCCACTTATCTAGCAACCTTATGAGCGCAGGATTAAAAGATGAAAGAAGAGAGAAGGGTTAGTGTTATAGAGAATGTAAGCCATTCGTGAGCCCTACATACTCAGCCTTTAACTCTTTCAAAACATATTCAAACCTCTCACTGTCCCTATCAGTGTCACCCAAATGAAGAATAAGTGAAAGTATCAACCAGATTCTTCCAGGAGAAGGTCGTTTCAGACAGCAGGGTGACACCTATACTCTGCTTTTAACATGCATAAACATATACCGTACATAAAATACAGGTGCATCTCAATAAATTAGAATGTCATGGAAAAGTCCATTTATTTCAGTAATTCAACTCAAATTGTGAAACTCGTGTATTAAATAAATTCAATGCACACATACTGAAGTAGTTTAAGTCTTTGGTTCTTTTAATTGTGATGATTTTGGCTCACATTTAACAAAAACCCACCAATTCACTATCTCAACAAATTAGAATACTTCATAAGACCATTAAAAACATTTTTTTAGTGAGTTGTTGGCCTTGATGGGTTTTTGTTAAATGTGAGCCAAAATCATCACAATTAAAAGAACCAAAGACTTAAACTACTTCAGTCTGTGTGCATTGAATTTATTTAATACACGAGTTTCACAATTTGTTGAATTACTGAAATAAATTAACTTTTCCACGACATTGAGATAATTTATTGAGATGCACCTGTATGTGGTATATGACATGCAATAATTTATAGAATTATTTTGTAATAAAATCAGCTGACCTTTGACCTTTCAGTGACCTTTCAGTGAATATTGTCACACCACATAACCATTTCAAAATGAATTCGCAAAGAAACAAAAGTGTTCAATAGTGGCTTTACAAACTCTAAAGAAATGGTATTTGGAGACTTCAGCTACACATTTTTAAGGGCTTTATGAGGAGGGTGTTCTTTTGTAGATGGAGTCTGTGCACTCTTGGTGGTCTGGGGAGAAAGTGCCAGAAGTTTGGAGAAATTTGGCATTCTATCACTTGCTCACCATTGGATCCTCGGCAGTGAATGGGTGCCGTCAGAATGACATTCCAAACAGCTGATATAAACATCACAATAATCCACAAGTAATCCACACATCTTCAGTCCATCAATTAGCATTATCATGGAAGCATCATTATAGATTATGGACAGAAGTGAAGAAGTGAAACCGCTTTAATAATGGATTTGTTTCTTACAAACACGCAGTTTTTTATTTCACAAGACGTTAATTGATGGACTGGTCATGTGATTGATTATTGTAATTTTATATGGTGAGGTTTTTATCAGCTTTTTGGGCTCTCATTCTGACGGCACCCATTCATTGCAGAGGATCCATTGGTAAGCAAGTAATGTAATGCTGAATTCACAAAATCTGTTCCGATGAAGAAACAAACTCATCTGCATCTTGGATGTTCTGAGGGTGAGCAAACTTTCAGCAAATTTTAATTCTTTGTCGAACTATTCCTTTAATATAACAAATTATACCTGTGGTGGTTAATCTGAACTTCAGGGGAACTGACCTCGTATATAAACGAAATATATAAATATATAAAATAAATTATATATATATATATATATATATATATATATATACACACACACACACACACAAATAAAACATGTAGGGGCCATTTTATTAAAAGTAATTGCAAAAAAAAAAAAAGGTCTTTGACTTTGATGACTTTGAAAGTGATGGTGAATTGTTCAACACTAATAATTACGTATAGATCCAGTTAAATTACACATCGAAGGAGAGAGAAGCATTGAGATCAGAGTCATCTGTGAGGTGTGAATCTCACAGTCATTATAGTAAAGTGCTCTAAACAGTATATGCATTATAACTCTGAAAATGATCAGAAAACAAAGAGTAAAGATAGATAACAGGAGAAAAGAAAAAAGCCTGCAAAAAACAATAGAACAAGAAAAGCAATGTTGGAGGAGGGAATCTGCTTGTTATTTTTGCAATAAATAAATAAATAACAACTTTAAAGGTCCAGCTGACCTTAGCAGCAAAAGGATTATTTCCGTGGCAAGGTCAGCTCCAGAAGGATTGCTTTACCGCTCAGTGTTCTTGAATGTGGTGTGGAGGCATGTTTGAGCGGGAGGCATTCACTAAACAATGCTGAAGCTTTGAAGTGCTTCATCTTTTCATCTGTTTCAGCAGCCTATTTAAACACAGCTCTGAAAAGTGAGAATGAGGGGGAAAGCGAGAGAGAGAGAGAGAGAGAGAGAGGCTGTGTGGAATACATATTGAAATAATCCATCACTTATGTTCAGAAACTGTCATTTTAAAATATTCACATGTTCATAATGGTAAATATATTTGGCTTGGTGTCTGTGTTGGAGCATTTGAGCTCAACTCTGTCTAACTTGAATATATAATCAATCATCAAGATCAATCATCTACTATATCATAAAAAAGTTATAGAAATAAGTTGAAATTGTGGTGGTAGAAGCATGATAAAAGAAAACAGACAGTTGAGTTGTGATTGACAAGAGTAGATTTCTTGTACAAAAATAAATAAATAAATCTTTTGCTGCCCAAAACTGTATATTATATAACTGTATATTGTATATAAATATGAGTATATACACATATAAGTATGGGGGCAGACTTGCTGTGTCCGAAACGGCATACTAAGTAGAAACTACATTTGAATAACAACTTATTTTGCAACTAATAAAAAAGTATATTCTGTGTGACATGAATGTATTTAGTATAGTAAATATTTGTATAATATTTGTATTCCTACATCTGCCATGTTGTCACTGTCATGTGACTTATGCTGTCAGTTAACAACTTCCCTCCCGTGGCCTTACAGAATAGTGAATTTATTGCACACTTCGGAGTCTCAATGTCTCAATGGAAGTAGTAGGAATACTTCTGTGAATACTATGAATTCGGACATTCTGTTTGTCTGTATAATGGTTAACAATAAGCATTTAAGAAGCATAGATTACTTTCTTCAATGGCTCATATCTATCAATATATCGATCTTGCTAAAAAAATGGATGGGTCAGCATTTCACGTAAAATGCTATATAATTCACACTAATGAGACCAAATGAAAACTCTCATGTGATTGATTTGGCTTTCTAGTTATTAATATTTACATTTTTAACCTTTTTAACATTTTGAGAGTCAAGTCAACTTACAAAGATATTGTTGGAGCTGTCATCTTTGACTGTTAATGTGTGTTAATATGTTTACCCATCCAAGTCCATAGCATGTTACTTGCACAGTGCAGTCTGAAGTTAAAGTCCTATACCAAAGCTTCAGATAAAAGTTCACTTTGACTGTGGCATCAGTTCAAGACTTGTTTCAAGATTTAATACTGGTAAGATCAGGTGAGGTTAAAGGTGCAAAAAACAAACAAATGTAATTGTAATTGGACAATAATACATTTAAATATAAAATATTAAGTATAAAATAAACACTCAAGGACTTAATAAACATTAAGAATATACACAGACAACTTTTTAATATGACGATCAAAGCAGTGACTGGTTTCAAGATGGTGTGCAGCCCAAATGGTATGAGTTGCCTCAGATGAATGACCTCCTCTCATGTTCCATCACAATCATCTCAATATCATTATACTTCCTTCACTCATTTTACATCCATACCTCACCTCTGTCGTCCTCTCTCTCCCTCCCTCAGCTGGGGTCCCGTGGGGTTGTGAGGAGATTAAAACAAACAGGGTTTAATCAGCGGGTCCTGCCGCAGCACAGGAGCAGCAGACAGAAGTAGCCCTCTCCAGGAGAGCAGCCTGCAATCAAAGACTGCTGCACCCCTCTTCCAGATCCCTATCACAACAACACAACCAGCAGAAACAATTATTTATTCCATTTGATGTGGGGTTTTGAAGTTATCCCCCCCAAAACCTCTCACCCGCTCGCTCTTTCTCTCATCTTCCCCTGCCTTTACCTCTAAGTCTGTGCTTTTTTAACACTAAGGAAACAGGGTCATGCTAGTTTATTTCGGAGAGGGGATTTGTGTTTGAGTGATCCAAAATCGAGGCGTTGTGTCCCGCCCTGTTGGATCTGTTAGGAAAGATAGACTCTCCTATTCATTCAGCACCAATTATTGTGATGATTTTGCCTCACTATCAGCTCCTCCATGCCGTGATCTGTAGTGTGCAGCGTGTCGAACCGGTTTCCTCAAAGAAAGTGGAATGAAGACCTGTGGAAGTGTATGGCTTTGCAACCCGTTCTCGTCAGTCTGCATATAAATAACACAACTTTACACTTTCTAATTGCGTGTAATGCATACGCCAAATGCCAATTATGACACGCCAATCCTTCACATTAACTTCAGTGGAGATGCGTCCAAATACCACGAGTCATGTTCAGCGACAGTGACGTCACCAGCGAGGCCCAGTTCGTCCAGTTCACCTGATGCCAGTACACCTTCAAACAGGTAAGCGCAATGATCTTTTTTTGTAATGAGATCATGTGGTTAACGGTATTATTTTCATTATTTCAGTGTTTCTGCATCAAGTTACATGGGTCATGTGTTAAAATCGCAGCGCATGCGTTCAAATTATGGAACAGTGGGCTGCTCAGTTAGCACAGCTGCTAGCCTACCATTGACATTAGCCTAAGCTAACTTCTACTGTATATAGACCTGTTGCAGTTTGAAATAAATAAATAAAACCGTTTTTAATCATGTTGTGACATGGGTCTTCAGCTTTTAGACATGGCTGATGACAGCACAATAAATCAACCAACCCGGTATAGCGTGATAATCGTGATCATGTAAAAAGTCCACACATTTACCATATTTTTACCGTAGTAGCCTAACTGTTGCGTGACACATGTCATGTGTAGCCAATGCACAGTAACTACAACATATTTACCATGCTTCTCCCACCGTAACAGTAGTTTAAACTGTGGCATCAGTTCAAGACTTGTTTCAAGATTTAATACTGGTAAGATCAGGTGAGGTTAAAGGTGCAAAAAACAAACAAATGTAATTGTAATTGGACAATAATACATTTAAATATAAAATATTAAGTATAAAATAAACACTCAAGGACTTAATAAACATTAAGAATATACACAGACAACTTTTTAATATGACGATCAAAGCAGTGACTGGTTTCAAGATGGTGTGCAGCCCAAATGGTATGAGTTGCCTCAGATGAATGACCTCCTCTCATGTTCCATCACAATCATCTCAATATCATTATACTTCCTTCACTCATTTTACATCCATACCTCACCTCTGTCGTCCTCTCTCTCCCTCCCTCAGCTGGGGTCCCGTGGGGTTGTGAGGAGATTAAAACAAACAGGGTTTAATCAGCGGGTCCTGCCGCAGCACAGGAGCAGCAGACAGAAGTAGCCCTCTCCAGGAGAGCAGCCTGCAATCAAAGACTGCTGCACCCCTCTTCCAGATCCCTATCACAACAACACAACCAGCAGAAACAATTATTTATTCCATTTGATGTGGGGTTTTGAAGTTATCCCCCCCAAAACCTCTCACCCGCTCGCTCTTTCTCTCATCTTCCCCTGCCTTTACCTCTAAGTCTGTGCTTTTTTAACACTAAGGAAACAGGGTCATGCTAGTTTATTTCGGAGAGGGGATTTGTGTTTGAGTGATCCAAAATCGAGGCGTTGTGTCCCGCCCTGTTGGATCTGTTAGGAAAGATAGACTCTCCTATTCATTCAGCACCAATTATTGTGATGATTTTGCCTCACTATCAGCTCCTCCATGCCGTGATCTGTAGTGTGCAGCGTGTCGAACCGGTTTCCTCAAAGAAAGTGGAATGAAGACCTGTGGAAGTGTATGGCTTTGCAACCCGTTCTCGTCAGTCTGCATATAAATAACACAACTTTACACTTCGTGTAATGGTGTAATGCATACGCCAAATGCCAATTATGACACGCCAATCCTTCACATTAACTTCAGTGGAGATGCGTCACGAGTCATGGAGTCATGTTCAGCGACAGTGACGTCACCAGCGAGGCCCAGTTCGTCCAGTTCACCTGATGCCAGTACACCTTCAAACAGGTAAGCGCAATGATCTTTTTTTGTAATGAGATCATGTGGTTAACGGTATTATTTTCATTATTTCAGTGTTTCTGCATCAAGTTACATGGGTCATGTGTTAAAATCGCAGCGCATGCGTTCAAATTATGGAACAGTGGGCTGCTCAGTTAGCACAGCTGCTAGCCTA
Organism: Sinocyclocheilus grahami; assembly: GCF_001515645.1. Classification (NCBI taxonomy): domain Eukaryota; kingdom Metazoa; phylum Chordata; class Actinopteri; order Cypriniformes; family Cyprinidae; genus Sinocyclocheilus; species Sinocyclocheilus grahami. Next base: position 1,274,238 of record NW_015505573.1, read on the forward strand.
CCATTGACATTAGCCTAAGCTAACTTCTACTGTATATAGACCTGTTGCAGTTTGAAATAAATAAATAAAACCGTTTTTAATCATGTTGTGACATGGGTCTTCAGCTTTTAGACATGGCTGATGACAGCACAATAAATCAACCAACCCGGTATAGCGTGATAATCGTGATCATGTAAAAAGTCCACACATTTACCATATTTTTACCCTAAATTTTTTTTTTAGTTTTTTTTTTATAATCAAACGTCTCCGCGTCGCGCGACACAACGAATCGATTATGAAATTCGTTGCCAACTCTTTTAGTAATCGATTTTTATTGATTTAATCGATTCGTTGTTGCAGCTCTACTGTGGTATCTGTAGTTACTAAAGCATAATAACCACAACACTT
>NW_015505573.1:1274890-1276057 GCF_001515645.1 Sinocyclocheilus grahami
CAATACAAATCAGAAAATTTAACAGGATTTGTTTGAATGTCAGAAATTGTTCTCTACACTACACTGCAGACGCGCACACTCGCAAATGCACACACTCGCAGACGCACACACTCACAAACTCTCACACTGACACACACACTCACACACACACACACACACACACTTACTCTCTCTCACTCCCTTTGTTCAGACACTTTGCATTGCAATGCAAAAATGTGAGCATGTCCACATGCTCCTGGCTCAGGCTCGCTCTTTTCTTTGAGGCTATGTTGCCTGCTGCAGAAAACAGCCGCTCAGATGGTGTTGAGGTGGCAGGGATGCAGAGGTAAGACTTGGCTAGCCTGGCCAACATGGGCTATCTTTCATTGTTAGCCTTCCACCACAATAATGGGGTTTCTTCCTTGGCAAGGCTCTTTTCTCCAAAGTATGTGAGGACTTCGTTCCTCACTTGGCTGTGGACATCCTCAGCTTCGCTTCAGATGAATTTACAGGTTTAAATATACTAGGTTTACATATGACTCAGTAAAGCCCTGACATTCGGTTCTATTTATTTAATGAATCATAATGCGATCGTATTATTCAACGCGCTATTATTATGTTTGAGATATCAACCACTGGTCGATGACCATAATGTTTGTATAAACTGTAGGTAACAACTGGTAAAATGTACACCTAGGTCATAAAAACCGTAATGATACCTACACTTAAATATTTTCTTCTCAGCCATGTCATCAATTGCTCTTGAGCGAAATCTCCTCCCATCCGTTGTCTGATTGGCATTTCGCAAAGATTCCTGGGTAGTTAAAGTGTGCGGAGCCTGCATCTATGCGGGCTTCGCGGAAGACCGCTTCAAGGGTACAAAGGGGGTGCTGCTGAGCACACTTCAGAGCGTTAAAATGCTGAATGGGACGGGCTACGGACTCGTAGACTCGGCGAGCACGCGCAATTTTATGTCCACGAGACCGAAAGTCCACATGAAGTGCGCCATTTGGGACAGAGCCTATATGAGGCGCCGAACTCTGCTAGCATCAGTGCGCGAGAGAGACCGAGTGTGTTTACTCCGCTCCACGCTCAACTAAAGTTTTTTTTTTTATAATCAAACGTCTCTGCGTCGCGCGACAAAACGAATCGATTATGAAATTCGTTGCCAACTCTTTTAGTAATCGA
>NW_015505573.1:1277760-1277976 GCF_001515645.1 Sinocyclocheilus grahami
AAAAGCTGCCAGGGCCGAGCATATCCACAAACTCATAGAAAATTAGGGCTGCAACTAACGATTATTTTTTCGGTTAATCGATGAATCGGATAAAAACCAAAAAAGCAAGAAAAGCATTCATTTCCAACCCTTTATTCAAAAACAGAACTAAAACCTTTAGAAAGTGCACAAACATTTTGCTCCTTGAACATCCCTGAGCTGTTATAATAATAATAA
>NW_015505573.1:1277998-1280383 GCF_001515645.1 Sinocyclocheilus grahami
ACCCACGTATGCTTTACATCTGCCAAATATATAGACTTTTTTTTTTTTAAATAAAGTGCCACCTGAGCTGCCAGAACAATAAATAATTTATAAAAAATAAAAACAATACAAATCAGAAAATTTAACAGGATTTGTTTGAATGTCAGAACTTGTTCTCTACACTACACTGCAGACGCACACACTCGCAGACGCACACACTCGCAGACACACACACTCACAAACTCTCACACTGACACACACACACACACACACACACTTACTCTCTCTCACTCCCTTGTTCTTTATGGAACCATTTAGACAAAAAGGTTCTTCTATGGCATCATGAAGCACCTTTATTTTTAAGAGTGTATGTGGAAAATAATGTGTTTTTTTAACTTTAAACTGCATAAACACATTTCGTTACACCAAATACACAAAATAATGTTCTTTTTAGCAGCATCATATGACCCCTTTAAATGCAGCATTTGCTCGCAATGTCATCAAAAACTGAATCATAAATTTGAATAAGAGGTGGAGACACACACCAACTTTAAAATGCATCTGTATCTGTTTCTCTGAAGTAACAAATGCCATTACAAAGTATGAATGTACATGCATCACAACCATGTCATGCAGTTGTGCTTGTTTACCTTGTTTACCATAATCCTGAAACTCTGGGTCCTCATATTTAAATATGCTAAAATTGTCCATAAACAATAGCCGAGATGTTGCACAAAGTGCCATTCACCAGTTGGGTCAAATCAAATGGCGTAGACACTATAATGAACTACACCAACTCCAAATTAAGGCAAGAGGAGCCACACTTATATAATTAACCATAATATAATTAAACTTAAAATCAATAGCAATATCAATTATTTTTATACTAACACAGATGCTGTTATGTTAAAACGACTGTGTTTTAAAAAATGTTTTAATAAAACCCATAAAAATAGGTAATCGCTCTTTTCTGATGAAAGCAGGGTTGGGCCCTGCTCATGTACACAGCCTAAAATGAATTAGACACACTTAGAAAGCTATTATTCACCATTACTGTGCCAGTACATGGCCAGTGCCACCCCACATGAATCACCAGCACATGAGCTGTCAGGGTGTCACTGCAGGCCCGGCCCTGTAGGAGTGCAGCATCAGACAAATTACAGTAAGCAAAGATTAATCAATATACTTAAATTAGGCCAAAAAATCAATACACACATCCAGCAGGTGGAAGCCAGTTATAGCTGGGCTGATGCAAAGTGTATTACTGGCATTCAACAAAGAGCTCATAATGTCATATCTACACAGAGCATATGACATTTGCCAGGGTAAAAGTTTGTTGGATGAGTCAAAAGCATTTACTGTTCTGCATATCTGCTAATATCTGCACATATTTTCTGATGCAGAAAAGCTAGTTCATGCATTCATGACCTCTAGACTGGACTATTGTAATGCACTGCTAGGTGGTTGTCCTGCTTCTTCAATAAACAAGCTACAGGTAGTCCAAAATGCAGCGGCTAGAGTCCTTATCAGGCCAAGAAAATATGATCATATTACCCCAATTTTACAGTCTATGCACTGGCTACCTATTAAGTTCCGTATCAGTTACAAAATATTATTACTTACCTACAAGGCTCTTAATGGTTTAGCTCCTGCGTACCTAACTAGTCTTCTACCACGCTACAATCCATCACGCTCCCTAAGGTCGCAAAACTCTGAACTTTTGGTAGTACCTAGGATAGCAAAGTCCACTAAAGGAGGTAGAGCTTTTTCCAAACTTGAAATAATCTTGAATCAGTTAATGCAATTCATCAACATGCAGTTATGACATACAGTCCTGGTCAGAATTATTGGCACCCTTGGTAAATATGATTAAAGAAGGCTGTGAAAATAAATCTGCAGTTAATAATTTTGATCTTTTATTTTTTTTTTAAATCACATAAATCTAACCTTTCATTGTAGAATAAGAATTTAAAATTGGGGGAAATATCATTATGACATAAATGTTTTTCTCTAATACACATTGGACACAATTAACGGCACCCTTTTATTCAATGCTTTTTGAAACCTCCATTTGGCATAACAGCTCTGAGTTTTCTCCTATAATGCCTGATGAGATTAGAGAGCACCTGACAAGAGATCAGAGACAATTCCTTCATCCAGAATCTCTCCAGACCCTTCAGATTCCCAGCTCCATGATGGTGCTTCTCTCCTCTTCAGTTCACCACACTCATTTTCTATAGGGTTCAGGTTAGGGAACTGGAATGGCCATAGCAGAAGCTTGGTTTTGTGCCCAGTGACCAATTTTTGTGTTGTTTTTAAGGTTTGTTTCTGGATTATTGTCCAGTTGGAAGATCCAACATGGCCCATTATAAGATTTCTAACAGAGTCAGTCACTTTTTGATTTTT
>NW_015505573.1:1281263-1331866 GCF_001515645.1 Sinocyclocheilus grahami
GTTCCAGTCATGTCTGACAACAGAATATGCTGGAGTTTGTTTTTGGATGAGAGCATTTTCTTTTCTTTATTTTTTTTTCTTGAAACCCTCCCAAACAACATGTGGTGTAGGTGCTGTTTGATTTTTTTTTTTTAAAGGATTTCTGACCCTGAGACTCAACTATTTTCTGCAATTCTCCAGCTGTGGTCGTTGGAGAGTCTTTAGCCACTCAAACTCTCCTCCTCACCATGCATTAGGACGATATAGACACACGTCTTCTTTCAGGCAGATTTGTAACATTTTCTGTTGATTGGAAATTCTTAATTATTGCCCTGATGGTGGAAATGGGAATTTTCACTGCTCTAGCTCTTTTCTTAAAGTCACTTTCTAATTTGTGAAGCTCAATTATCTTTTGCTGCACATCAGAAATATATTCTTTGTTTTTTCTCATTGTGACAGACGATTAAGGAAATTTGGCCTTTGTTTTCCCTCTCATTGTAAATATGAATGGGAATATACTTCACAGATATTTCTAGGGGTGCCAATAATTGTGTCCAATGTGTATTTGAGAAAAACATTTATTTCATAATGACATTTTCCCCCCATTTTCAATTGTTTTAGCTCAATGAAAGGTTAGATATTTGTGAATTTTTTTAAATAAAAGATCAAAATGATTAACAATGCAGACTTATTTTCACAGCCTTCTTTGATCATATTTACCAAGGGTGCCAATAATTCTGACCACGACTGTACATCTACATCTAAACTACACATTTTGATCTTGAGCTGAACCCAAATTTACGAGGCTATCATCAAGACTTTTTTCATGTGCGGTTGCTTTGCTTTAGACGTTAGTCAAAGTTTCTTGTACCAAAAACAGTGATTTAGTTTTACATGCCCATTTTCCCCCTCCTCTCTGAAACCTTTGAATTAAACAGGCTGTTACTGCACTTTTCTATATGCAAATGACCTTATTTCAAAAGACTTTAATACACCAGGGGTTCCAAAAAAAGGGCTTTTAAAAGGCAATAGTGAAGTTTTACACTGTAATAATATTGATTGCTTAGCAAGCACCATTAACAACCTGCAAAATCATCATGGTTCATCATCTAACATCTACACTCTGGAATGAAATGCCTGACCTCATTCTCATGAACAGTGTAAACTGAGATCACTTCGATCTTTGCCATGAACCCCACATCCTCACAAGCAGATTTCACACATCAGGAGATATCATAACATGAGATATGTGCACAAATGTGTGCTGCAAAGTTTTTTTTGTCCTTTTATGCATTACTGAGGTGATTGTTTGGACTTTTTTCTATAAAGCTGGTCTATTTTCGCATGTATTATGCAAGTCACAAGGTTTACCAGCTTTATACGATTATGACAGGAGTCAGTTAAGAAATTAACACATATATAATGACTAAGTCTTGAGGCAATCCTTTGGTAGTCTAATGGTTAATTTTAATACAACTCAAACAGTCAGAGTAATTACATTTCACCATATAAAAATTATGTTGTTACAATTTTTACAGATGTTACCGTTTTTGGTAATGAACAAATTTACATCTGCATCCTAACTCAAGCTACTACTACTGTCAACTCAAGCTACTGTCAAATGAGCATTTCTAAGAGACATCAATTTAATATTATTAATATTGCAGCATGCACTGCAAATTGTGCTGAAGATACGCGTCATCAAAGTCAGGCAACACAAAACTGTTTCATTATTTGAAACAATAACACTTATTAGGAAATGCAGAAACTAAGAAATAAATTTTTCTATGAAGATATTTATTTTGTTAAGGAAGAATGACTGGAAAAGTGTGAAGAATTCAAAAACTTGAAGTGTTTGCCACTTTCTGACCATAAAGAGTAGTTTAAACCACAATTAACTGGTTTCTGGTAGTCTGGTTTCAACAACTTTCACTTGGGAGCAAAAATCTGCCTTTAAACTTGAAAGAAATAAAGATTTGAAATTTATCGTAATAATTATCGATATCGACTGATATGAAAAATTTTATCAAGATAATTGTTTTGGCTATATCCCTCAGCCCTATTTCTACTGTACGTGCATTAGAACCTGTGTTATAGTCAGTGTTATATCATTGATATAGTTTTTGTAAATGTTTTGAATTAGATTTTATTTTTATATTCTCTGTTCTCATTTGAATTTTAAAGTTTTAGTAATTTAGTTTTGTGTTTGTCATTTGTTTTTTGTTAAATATGTCTGTACAGTTTATCAAGTTTTAGTTTTTAGTCATTTTATTACTTCATATTCTAAACAAAAATGAAAAAGATTACTTTGGCAACTAGCTGAAATATTTCATTTTATTTTAGTTAATGTTTATTTTATTTCAAGTAATGAAAATATTTCTTTATGGTTTCAGTTTTAGTAAACAATAACCTGGTTACTAGGGCTGGGCAAAAAATTAGATTTTTCGATTAATCGTTTTTTAAACTATGGTCGATTCGGTATTGATTCTCAAAAGCCGTAATCACGATTAACCACATCCCAGCACTAATATATTTATATGATTCCACCAAATCAGCTTATCTTTGTTAAATGGCACAGCTTCTTAAATCTTAGCTTCTTAATCAGTCAATCAAGCATTATATTATGATATTATGATTAGGGATGCACCGATACTGGTATCGGGCCCGATACTAAGCTCCTGTACTCGTATTCGTACTCGTTAAAATGCCCCGATACCCATGCCCCAGCATGTGCTAAGTGCCATATTCAGACAATGAAACACCGACAACAGAACAACAGACAGCAGAATGGAGATATAAGAGATTACGAATGTCTACGAAGTATATGTATGCAATGAATATAATGTTAATCATTCAGTATTAACCCCTGTATAGCTGATGTGCGCGAGCTGATAAACAAAGCACGCTGAGTGGATTGAGCGCGCGGCGGCGCAGATAAGACCATTTATAGGGGCATTCACTATAAACACAATTTATTTTAAACCTTAGGCATACACGACTTTCTGGCGAAAGTGAATCTAGCAGTGTGTACTATTCTGCACCAGTACAAATATATGCACGCGTTGCGCGTGTTTTGCTTGCTTGAGTGTTTCTGCATTATATGAGTGGCTTTGGAATATAAATCGCAGCACGTTTCAGATGATTTATTTCTGAAAATATCACAGTTAGGAGATTTATAACGAGTGGTTCCCTGCATTATTACAGCAAAGTGCGTGATAACAGTACTAAGTCGCTGCAATGGAGCAGCTCCAATGCTATTAAATTAAAGATGATGTACCATAGAGCAAAAAATTAACAGTGAAAGTAACAAAAACCTGTAAAATACATTTTAATAGGCATAATTAAGTGTGAAAATAACCAAAGGATATAGACCAGATATAATTTTTGATATATTTTTTTCCCCTAGTGGGTGCAAAACACTATAGTTTATTTATGTGAGGATAGCAAAATAAAGTAAACTGTGACAAATTATACTCAATTTCTTCATACAAATTTGGAACCAAAAATTATTCAGACCGAGTCTTGAAGTTTGAAATTTGAAGTTCAGGTTTGCATGAACCTGGATGACAGCATGCCCAGGAGACTACAGGTTGTCATTAAGGCTAAGGGTTGCCCGACTAAGTATTGATAGTTGTGTAAATACTGTCATACTAACAGCTGTTTACAGTCAATTTTTGGTTGACTGTAATCCATAACATACTTTTCTATCAAAGTTATCTAACATTATCAAGCTGAATTTGTTCTGACTCCGTTTAACTCTGAGTTCTTGTTATATTTTATTACCATTTTCTAAACTATAGCGAATAAACTGTGATAATGTGAGAAATGTTGAAGGTGTCTGAATAAATTTAGGTTTGATTGTATCTATTTGATAAATGAACCAACTAACATTATAAATACTATTTTGGTTTCTGTACCCAATATTTAAAAAATTTACAAATGCAATAAAAATATTGGTATCGGTACTCGGTACCGGCAAGTATCAAAAATAAAAGTATCGGTATCGGGCGAGTACTGGAAAAAGTGGTATCGGTGCATCCCTAATTATGATAATTAAGCACTATTTAATGATAGCACTTTAGTGATTAGAACTAAAACTTGGTAACCATGTATGAGTGCATATTTGTAATTTTAACTGAACTTAGGACTGGTGGTGATGCTTAAAGTATTGTTGGTCATTCAGGGTTTCTGAAAAAAAAAAAAAGATAATAGTAATATAATAATGGTACTAATTATTAACAGATAATACTACTACTAATAACAATATACATCGCACTAAGGATCGATGAGCTGCTGGGTTCATGAATATTAATCACATTGCCAGCGTTCACTCGAACAATGGCTTTCAAACAAGGTCGGTAATAGATAAGCGCCAGCCAATGAGATTGCCGTTCGCGCATTAGCTCCGCCCACTACCTGAAAATCCGGCATATCTTTTGCTTGTTCTTAAAAGCTGAATAATTCTAAATGAACTCCGTTATTTTGACAGAAAACAAACAGTTTTCAGACAGTGCAACTCTGAAGCGCTCAGTCAGTGTTCAGCGAGTGAAAATATATCTGTGCTAAACTTATACTTGGCCTCCAACTCACACACTGGCCAGTAAAATCTAAGAATTTATTAGCCAATGGCTAACGATAGACATCATTTAGTCACCCAGAGTGAAGATTTAGTCGCATATGTGAATTGGAATCGAATCGAATCTTTACATCTGAATCGATACCCAGCCCTACTAGTTACTGTTAACTAAAGCTAAAACTATTAAAAAATAATTTGTTAATTGAAATAAAGTTGAAGTAAAATAAATATACAGATGAAATGAAACAAAATTGTAATGTTTTCATTGGCAGCTAACTGAAATAAATAAGCTAAAGCTGAAATACAAAAATTACTGAAACAAAAAATAAAATTTAAGCTAAATAGAAAAATTTAAAAACTAATAAAATGACAAAAGCACATTATAAAATTACTCAAATTAAATTTGAAAATATAATAGTAAAAGCAAATTCAAAATATTAATAAATACTATAGTATATAAAAATACTAAAGTAACACTGCCCGGAACATTCCTTTAAATGCAGCTCAACACTCTTGTGTTCTGGTGAGCAGCAGAACTAAACATTCTGCTCGAGGTTATGTGACTTCCTTTACATTTAGCTGACAAAGTCACTGTTATCAGCTCCAGTAACCACACACATTCACACTTGGTTAGAATCAAAAGAGTCCCATGAGCTTGCGAAGTTCGGCAGAAGCTCTTGGCAAGCCAAAGAACAGCTGTGGCAGGAAGTGACCTCAACACCAAAGAACCGTCACACCTGCGGCTCACTGCTCATGTTCATGCACCTGAGCTTTTGAATTAATCCACAGAGCATCGATTTCGGTTTTAAAACAAACTGCCCTGACATTTTGGTGTGCAGTACTTCTTAATTCAAAGAAACAGAGTGAGAAAAAGACAGGAAGTTACCGTTTGTGTGAGGGCGAGATGCCCGGTGGGCATCGCTTCATGCTGAATATGTAAACTGCAGCCTCGGCTGTAGAGAACAGACGACAGAAACAGAGGAATGCACAAACCACCACAGCCGACGCTGCCCGTCCATCCTGCAAAAACACACAGCCACAATATGAAGATGACAGGACACACTAGGATACCCAAACATCATTTTTCTTCTGAATATGCTGAATTAAATGAATTGGGAAGTTAAAGGTTATCGAAAATTTGATTATGACTTGTCAACAAAGGCCACAGTGTAATATGTTTGTAGGCAAGTTAATGCATGTGATTTTTTTTAATCGATTGACAGCACTAATAGTAACATTGTTGGAAATGTGTGTGTGTGTGTGTGTGTGTTTACTCACCAGACAATGTACGATGCAGATGTTCCTCTGGTCCTGCTTGAGCCACTGGTGCATGTTTTTACATATACTGTACAAGTTCTTCAGAGTAGGAGCTCGTCTAGGCTGCCAACCGCACTCTGATACCTGCACACACAACGCAATTATGAGTTTATCAAGTACAGTATGTAGTGACTTATGAAATCAGTTTTATTTTTTCCTAAATAATGTTTTCATTTTTCTGGATCCTCTTTTTTATATCAATTTCAATGGTTGTAATAAATGTAATAACATTTCATAATCAAAACCCGGGAGGCTTGTGAGCATTCAATTGACTGCCAAGTAAATTACACTGTCAAGGTCCAGAAAAGTATGAAAGACATCGTCAGAATAGTCCATCTGCCATCAGTGGTTCAACCGTAACGTTACGAAGCGACTAGAATACTTTTTGTATGCGAAGAAAACAAAAATAACGACTTTATTCAACAATTCGTCTCCTCTGTGTTTCAGAGGATATTCTCCAAAATGGCGCTACGGTGATGCGGAGAGACACAGAGGAGACGACTATTCTGTGTCAGCCGCGCTGCACGGAGGAGCTGTTTTCGTTCAAATCAAAGCGTAAACACACGTAGAAAACATATCCTTGTGTCGTGGCTGACACAGAATAGCGTACGCTGCTTGCGTTCAGAGGATATTCTCCAAAATGGCGCTACGGTGATGCGGAGAGACACAGAGGAGACGAATTGTTGAATAAAGTCGTTATTTTTGTTTTCTTCATGTACAAAAAGTATTCTCGTCGCTTCATAACGTTACGGTAGAACCACTGATGGCAGATGGACTATTCTGATGATTTCTTTCATACTTTTCTGGATCTTGACAGTGTAATTTACTTGGCAGTCAATGTGACAGTCACAAGCTTCCCGGTTTTCATCCAAAATATCTTAAATTGTGTTCCGAAGACGATCAAAGCTTTTACGGATTTGGAACGACATGGGGGTAAGTGATTAACGACAAAATTTTAATTTTGGGGTGGAGTAACCCTTTAAATTAGTTTTAGTTAACAATAACAACACAGGATTTATGATATAAGGACAAGACATCGGTTTAGATCCATGTAATCTGTTAAGTCATTTGCAATCAAATGCTTTGCCGTCCACTCTCACCCTGTTGTGAAACCTGGCCGGTCTGTAGGAGCGTTTGGAGAGGTTGTATACTGCATAATGACCCGCGTGTCGAGAATCCAGGAACAGACGCACGTCCTCAATGTTATTCTTAATTGCAGATTCAACACCTTCAGCTGGGAAAGACATGACTGCAAAAACACAAATAGACAGGTAAATAACTTTAACACCATTACATTAGAGTTAAGACATCCTAAATGAATCTGAAAGCTGTAATACACAGGTGACTGTACCTGCTAGTCTGGAGGTGATGTAGGACAGGTCCAGGTCTCCCTTAGCATAACTGAGACAGGACAGGACACGTGTTTAGATGTATGAATGCAAGAACTAAAAGAACATCTACATTACAAGCTAAACCTCGATGGAAAGCCTGTCGACAAGAAAAAGAGTAACGGCTTGCATCAAAACTCAAACTCTGTTAGAAATCTGGGTCTAAAAAGGCAAAGACTAAACTTAAAGGAATAGTTCACTCAAAAACTAAAACTGACTTACTTATATTCCTTCTGTTATGTACACTATTGTTCAAAAGTTTGGGTCAGTAAAATTTTGTTGAAAATTAGAATGATTTCTGAAGGATCATGTGACACTGAAGGCTGGAGTAATTATGCTGAAAATTCAGCTTTGCATCACAGGAATAAATTAATAAATACATTTAAAAGATTCAAATAGAAAATAGAAAGTTAATTTAAATTGTAATAATATTTCACAATATTACTGTTTTTACTGTATTTTTGATTAAATAAATGCAACTTTAGTCACTATTTATTTATATAGAAGGCTTGGAATACTGTGTAATATATCATTGAATATAGTGAACTACTCCTTTAAAGTTATTTGAGGAGCAGCACTCACACATATGGATTTAGTAGGCAGCTGTTTAAACTTTCAAGAAACACTACTGATCAGGGTAATGCTGTGCTGATGGGAGCAGACTCAGACTGTGGTTATGAACAAACAGCGAACAAAGCATTGAGATGAAGGTGGAGTGAAGTTCACACACCATCTCTACACATACAGTACACACGTGTAATGCAAAAACAGACACACAGGCGCTGTCCCATAGTTACCTGGAGCTGCAAGGGGTTGGCGATTTGGGATCGAGAGACGTGATTCAGGAACAAAATGAACAAAACAAGACAATGAACAAAAACAAATGGAAAGCAAAAATGGGCCAACTGAGGAGAAAATAAACATGACAAACTTGTGGAGACGTTGAGGGGGATAATTATTAAACATGATTAATGAATGCAAACAGATTATGGATGGGGAGTGGAGGGGAATTTATGATCTGGTAGATCAGTGTGTGTCATAAACAAAACCCTGATTGAGTTTACCAAGAAATTAACGTCCAGTCACTGCAATTAGACAGATCAAATTTACCTTATTATGAAGATAATCATGATCGAATCAACATGGACTCAGAATTGACCCCATTTAATTTTATAAATGTCCTTTGTTTTGAGTATGATGCATAAGCATATGTTATTCTACATTAAAATGCCCCAGGCTAACTCATTAAAAAGAAATGCTTCATATGAGACAATTATTCGTTACAGAGGATATCATGACTCACACGTTCAGGAATAATTGTGCAGCATGCATTATAATGAGGTAGTATACTGTCATTTTTTTTTTTTTGCTTTTATTTTTTATATTTGAGTCAGTGTTGTTATTGGTAACTAAAATGAAAACTATCAAAGTTCTGTTAAATGAAATAGAGCTGAAATAAAATAAGAACTAAAATGACCTAAATTACTAAAACTTAAAAACATAAATGAAAAGCTAAATAGGAAAATTAATAAATAAATAAATACATTAAAAAAATGACAAAATCTATAAAATGACAAAAACTTTAATATTAAAACTAATATTATTAATCATAAAATATTAATATATATTATATATATTTTTTTTAAAACAATTAAAGCTAAATAGGGATATTTAAAAAATAATAATGATAAAAGACATAACAAAATTACTGAAATGTAAGGGTGCTCCGATCAGAATTTTTGGGGCCGATCACCGATTGTCGATCACAGGAAGCACTATCTGCCGATGCCGATACCGATCTTTTTGAAGCTTTCTTTTTATAATGTGGAATTATTTATAGTGATGCTCCAGACAGGATTTTTACAGACATTCATTCAGGGCCTGAATTTCATTTTGGAAAATGGGGGGAATTCCCCTCTAAGGTGACTCTTGTAGGTGGGGGGTTTAATTTGAGGGGGGCATTTTTTGGACAATTTTTTAAAATATATATAATTATCTCACCTAAATGTTTGATCATGCAGTGCATTTTTGTTTTTATAATGGGACAAGCATACACCGTCTGCAGTGCGTATGCAGTCAATGTGCGGTACATAAGCGTCGCAGAAGCAGCACGGACTCATTCTGCTTTCAACACAGAGGTCCGCTCCTGATCCGCAGCGGTTTACCACAAACACAACATTTATCCATTTTGATTTCAAATCCAAACGTTGTTACTGAAAATGCATTTTGAGCATTGTGATTCTCTTTTTACGCAGTACAGTAATACAATTTTTCATAGACGTGTTTAATCGCAGTAAATATAAGCAAGAGTATGTGTGAAAAGAGATTGAGATGGTGCCGCTGCATGTCATGCTGAACCTCTCACAGCAGGTGTGTCATCAGCTTGAGATCGGTTTTTGATATCGGCCTTTATAGAGACGATCAAACTTCCCAGAGCGATTATCGGCCGATAGTGATCGGTAGCCGATCAATCAGAGCACCCCTACTAAAATTAATACTAAAATTAGGAATATTTAAAAATGTATAATGACAAAAGACATAAAATAACTAAAATGAAAACTAAAAATATTTTTTAAAAATTACAAGAGACAAATTTTCAAAATGCTAAATAGGAAAGTAAAAAAAAAAAAAGACATAAAATTTGTAAAAGTTAAACTAAAATTAAAATGAAAGTTGAAAATATAAAAACAAAAGCTAATTCAAAATATTAAAAACTACTACTGTATAATAGTATGTCATAATACTACTGATTTGAGATATACAAATAAAATGTAATGCAATTTTTGGGTAAAATACTCTTCATTTAATTATTATATTATACATTATTATATATTATAATTTTGAAATTAAACTAAATATATTTATAAATCAAGAATTCTCTTGCTTAGTCCTCCATCATGAATGCACTCCCTCTGTGAAGAATACATGTAATGCTACTGCAGAATTTGCTGAAAGGAAGCTAGTATAATTATTCTATTAATCTATTTATACTAGGAATAGAGACTTTGGAAAACATTCTCAAAGACAGCAGTGGGTGGCATTGTTTGTGAGCTTGATTAAGTGATATCAGATTAACCGCCAGCAGATAACTAGTACTCTATCCACCACTATGTCCTCTTCCGCCATTCGGCTGAATCTGTCAATGGCTCAGCGGAAAGAGAAGCATCATAACGAAACCAAGGCAAGCCAAAACACACTCGAGCAAGGCGTGTGCACTAGTTAATATGGGACAGCCGCAGGGGTGTTTTACTGCAGACTGAACGCATCGCTCACCTGGCCACTGACTGGATGACTTTGGAGGAAGTGTCTTTGATGTTGGTCAGGAATCTTTCGGTTCCTCCTTTCAGAATATCCAGGAAGCCTCCACCCATGGCCGGGTCTGTGTCATACACACCTGGAGATTCAAACGCTTGTCAAAAGAGCTTTTACAGGACAACAGCTTTGATGAATATATTTGACATATGCACACAAGAAATGTCTCTATGCAATGACTCACAACCATCTCATAACACAAATAACTGTTCTTTACAACCCAAATGATCAGATCTAGGGGTTACTTCACTCTAAAATGCTAAAGTTTCTTAGATTCATGCCATCAAAACTTTGACAGATATTTAAGAGTTTTGAAAACACTACTATGTAAACAAGCAGCATTTTTCGCTTTTCTCAGTTATATTGGATTTTCATGCCTTGTAAAACATACAAACTGAGGTTGGAGGCTTTATATGGGTGTCTGATGGTCTCTTCAGTCTAAGTTGGCAACTCATGGACAGAATAAGATGCAAAGTTTACCAAATTTCTATGGCTATATATGTGAGATGACCATCATCCTAGCATTTGGGTCCAAGATCTACAAAATTTCTGGGTCAATATGATAACCATTTATTTAGAATGACATCTGCCGATACGGACTAGTATAGTTTGTTGGTTTTGCTTTTATTATTCATCACTTGGATAACATGAACAAATGCTTTTATGGACCAATATATCAGTGCATCCTTAATATCAAATGCTTATTCTGTATTCCTACACCTTCGTATTGTGATGCAAAACCAAATAACTAACATACATTAACCAACAAAAAAATTACTAACCAAACAAAAGTAACTAAATAATGCTCATTGTTAGTTCTTGTTAGTTCATAGTTAAAGTTAACAAATGATTATAACAAAATGTTAATAAATAACTAAACTAAACAAAAACAACTAACAAACAAATAATAATAATAATAATAATAAAAATGAACCAACTAACTAAATCAACCAACCAATAAGTAACAGGAATAACTGGTAAAACTATACAATAAGGTCTCATTTGTTAATATACGTTAACATAAACCAACAGCATTTGTTCATCTTAGTTAATGTTAATGTCAACATTTACTAATATATATATTTTTTTTTTTTTTGTAAATGTATTATTCAAAAGTTGCATCGATTAACATTAGTTAATGCATTTTTACTGCATTTTTTATTAACATTAACAAAAATACTGTAAAAATATTGCTCATTTAGTTGTTAGTTCTACTTGTTGTTAACTAGAGACAACAACAAACATTAATGTATAATAAATAATTAACAGACATTAACAAAAATAACAAAAAAATAAATAAATTCTGTGAACTACAATAGTATGCATAGATAAAAGATATTATTTAGATACAGAAGTCTTGAAGGCAAGTGGATTTAAGGTGAAAAAGGAAATGCTTCAAAAGTGTAGAATATGACCCAGATAATGGGCTGAAATTTAGACTGTAAATTAAAAAACAAGATCATGTGTGCAGTTACGTGTGTGGTATTATCACTTTCTGACTGCGTTCAGTCAGAAAATCAGAGTAAACTCAGCAGATGGTCACCAGCGGGCCAATCCTCTTACAGAATGGAGAGAGAAATTGTCCCTTGAGGTAAATATGGGGGCAGGGGTATGTACGAGGCATTATCTGTTTGTGTACAGCATTATGACAGCGTGATGGTAGGTGGAAGGTTACACTCATGTAACATCATACTGGCTGAAATATCATGGCTAGCTACATTTTCAAAATTGGTTCTTGCTGATGTATCCGTCCACTGCTGTTTATGTTCCTTGCATGAGTGAGTGTCTTTATGTATAAACACTTTAATGCATTTGCATGTGTTTGTGTGTGAATGTCTGTCAGATAAGTCATGCAGAAGAACTCAAAGCTGTCTTAAAGAGCTCATTCAAACTGCGTGTGCGGTTTTAACAAAAGACGTATGATATGACTGATGATGCTGTATCCTGTCTCTGTCTAATAATGTCTAAAATACTCTTTGATATGAATCACTCACAAAGTACTTCTCATTACCACAAAAGCTGGCATGCGTAAAGCCACAAATCATTGTTCCTGTCTACATTAATCTGTGGTATTAAGAGCTTTTCAGCAGTTTAACAAAGTGTACAAAAATACAACTGTGCCGGATATTACTTGTGTATATTATTAAATGCTGCATGTTACCATTTGTAGAGAGGAACTGTGAGTTTTACTTTACACACGCACTCACAAAGATGAAAATTCCCAGCCGATGAAATATTTCACAGCAGAGTATATGTATATGAACAAACTAAAACACATTAACACACAATCAAAAAACCTAAAAAGAAACAAAAATAACTAAATAATTAAACATTAACAAACCAATAATTAAAAAATAAAACAAAAATCAACTAACAAGAATAACTCAATCATAAAAAACTAACAAGAACAAACAAACAAACAAACATGAATAAAAAATAACTAACCAACAACCAAAAATAACTAACAAAAATGAACAACCCAAACAATAATTAAAAAGCTATAACTTAAGTAAAAATCAACAACAAACATTAATAAACCAAAGAATAACTAACCAACCAACTAATAACTAAGATTAATAATAACTAACAAATATTAACAAAAGAATAACTCAAACAATCATTAAAAACATACAAACAACAACAACCAAGCAACAAGACCAACTAAATAACTAACAAACAAACAATAACTAAAGTTATAATCTGTGCAAGTAAAAAAACAAACCGACTAATAATAACTAATAACATAACTAACAAATATTAACAAAACTAAAAATTAAACAAAACAAAAAAAACATTCAACAAACTAATGAGAATAATGCAATCATTAAAAAACGAACTAAAAACAAGAACCAGCAAACATAAATAAAAATAATAACTACCCAACCAATAAGACTAAAGATACAAGATGTACTAAATAACTAACAAGCAAACAAACAACTAACAAACCAAACATTAAAAATAACCAAACAATTATAACTAACAAGGTTAGCTGAAATTAAAAATTTGACTAAAACAAACATTAATAAACAAACATCTAAAATAACTATGTGCATGTTAAAGAACTGAAAATGTAAATGGCACCAGAAAACAAAGAGAAACTTCCAAACGTAATGCATGTAAACAAAGGATGTTAGTGCATCCCACGACAAGATAAGATCCAAAAGCACAGTCTTCTCCACTAGCCTGTTAACCTTAACAATACATTTGTAAAAGCGTGACATCTGTCCAGAGAACAAGTCATAACAATTACAAAGGAAGTGTGACATATTTGAATAAAAAGGAAGCTACACATCTACTATGATGAAAATGGCTTGCCAAAAAACGAGTTTGAATACATTACTCACCAGCATTGTGTAAGTTGTTGATCTGCGAGGGAAGCTGTGTGCTGTTCCCGAACCCTCCGTTCTGCTCCAGGAGCTGTAGGGATTCATAGCCGTCATACACAGACTTCAGACAGTAGTATGAACTTAACAGACTCATCAGGACGACAGTCCACTGCACACACACATCAGGAGCAAAGCAGGAGACCAGACTCCAGAATACACACGTGTCTGAACACTAGTCAGTAACAACAGAACATCTTCTGCAGCTTCTGGCTGACGCTGGTAATCACTTGAATCCAGAGAGAAACCACTTCTTAATCCAGATCAGACTAATCTAAAACCACCCTCTCCGCCATGTGTGCACACAGGAGCATAACACTGACTATTGCACTCAAACACTGCAGTTTGAATGCTCTTAACTAGATCATAACTAGAACGGATGATTTGTTTGTCGTTCTTTGAGCAAACAGGCTGGGTCCTCCCTCTTGCTTACCAGTCTTTCCTCTGTTTCTGTCTTATGTAGTGAGATCAGTGGCCATTAGGTCAGAGAGAAAAAGAGGGATGAGATGCTGCTTTGTCTCCAGGAGGTCATGGAGGGAGGGAGGAGAGGAAAGAACGACAGAACGCAAAAGGAAGAGTGTGGCGGTGTCTCTAAATGGCTCTTCAGAGAGTTGTGATCAGTATGTGGGACTCTGCTCGTCTGTGTGTGTGTGTGTGTGTGTGTGTGTCTGAGCGTCAAAGAATGAGGGGTTTGTTTCAAATGAAGCACCAAAAGAGCCTCATTCAACCAACTGAACCAGTCGGGTGATCAAACAGAAGCTCTGAAGGGGAGATTACTAAAATCAATATGAATTGAAACTAGTGGTTGATCATTGCAGGTTTTTCAATCAATGGCTGATGCTGATACTTAAGAGCCAAAAGGGCAATTGTTGATATGTTATTGCATTAGATAAAATACATTTTGCAATGATATGCACAACTGAATGATTGCAAACTATTTTTTATATTTTAAATTTAAATAATGTAATGTATTTATTTATGTAATCTAAAGCTTAAGTGCATTATTACTATTATTTATTGACAGCAGCACATTTATAATATTTAATGAATATTAATAAATACTATACTATACAAATTATATTACATAAATACATAGCAAATATTTAATAATTATTACATTTACAAAAAATACAAAATATAATTTGTAATCACTAAATGGCATTATATAAATAATAATTCACATTCTAAATAAACAAATATATTATATTAAGAACAACTTAACATTTTAAAACATATCATTTGTAATCATTAAAATTAGTTTATATGAATGTATTTACATGCAATGCATATTATATATATATATATCCAGTCTTAAGTCACTGGGGGATATTTGTAGCAATATGTGTCAAAATTATAGATTTTTCTTTTATGCCAAAAATCATTAGGATATTAAGTAAAGATCATGTTCCATGAAGATATTTTGTAAATTTCCTACTGTAAATATATAAAAAACTTAATTTTTGATTAGTAATATGCATTGCTAAGAACTTAATTTGGACAACTTTAAAGACGATTTTTTTTGCACCCTCAGATTCCAGATTTTCAAATAGTTGTATCTCTGCCAAATATTGTCCTATCCTAACAAACCATACACCAATGGAAAGCTGTACAACACACACATATATACATATAAATATATAATTTATATTATTATATTATTCATATTATTTTAAATATATATATTATTTTAAATTAACAGCTTTCCGCCTAATGCCAGTTACAAAATCAATCAACAGCCATCTTTGTGGATTACGCACATTTTTAGAAATTTTTAGGGCTGTCGCGATTCGTCGATTTTATTAGACTATTCGGTTTTTGAAAATCCTCGACTTCATTTTGCTCGCGTCGACTAACCGGCAAAATACCGGAAGTGGCGCATTTCACGGACGAGAATGTATAAAACACATTATTAGTCTGTTTTCCAAGGCTGCATGATATATTAAGCATAATTAAGCATAATTGTGAATTCACAAACGCTACAATTTAATTAAATAATTATATGCGATGCAGTTCTAATACAGTATATGCGCTTTAATTATTTACATGCGTGTAGGTTAAGTACATGCGTCACACAGCGGCTCCGTTCACAGTAGTTCCACAGGAGCTGTTATTTATATGTGTGGAGCGTCTTAAACTCCATCTCTGCATGTTGTTGTGAGTTTGGGTTTATTATAACGTTCATCTGGGAATGCAACTTGTGCCATTTCGTCAGATTTGTAAGGTAAATCATTTATAAATCTACACAAACACAGGAGAATACATTGCGGTTTAAAAATAAAAGCTCAAACCCTCACTCTGAGTTTACACGTTTTGATGTCCACATATTCATTTAATTACAGTGGCTATAGCATTTCTGTCCTAAAGAAATGGTCAAATATTAAAGATTAAGTGGACATTTGAATGAAATGGTGCTTGGTCAATATTAAACAAGTATTAGATCGCACAGCAATGTGTAAAAACAATAGTCAGGCCTTTGGCGCCCCCTGCAGGCCTTTGTTGTAATGCGTAATGTACATTATCTCTATTGTTTATAATACATTATGTATTTTAACAATTTTGTTCAATAAAACCATATGATTTCTTGCTTTTGATACTTTTTTTAAACTAATTATTATTGTCTCATTGCTATTATATATGTATTTTAAGTAATTTTAAAGGCTATTGTTCACTTACATCTATTTTCATTACCACAAAAAAAAATTATTATAATTATAGGGCACTATGAAATCCGTTTTATATCCAAATTCAGTTTTTTCCATTTTCATTTTCTATACTCTGTTTTAATGGTTAAATTAAATTTTATCAATCAAAAAGCCTGTCTAATTAATTGAGTTTTACAGTTTTATCTTTACCAAATTATGTTTTTCATTATTTTCTGGATTCCATTTGAATGGTTCCATTAAATTTTAATAATCAAAAGCATCTCCAATTATTATTATTATTATTTTTTCCAGAAATACTGCACATTTACATTTTTCTCCTAAATAAATTCTGGTAAATACTCCTTTAAAAAGTGTTTTTTGATTATATTTTTATTATTAGTAGACTAGAACACGTGGATATGTTATCATTCTTACACTATAATATTGAACTTTGATTTCAGTGATTTGAACTATGAGATGGACACTTGCTTCTTGCACTTTATGTTGCACTTTACTTTTGGATTTCATTTGGTTTAATGAAACAGTTTAATAAAATAAGTAAAATTGTTGATTTTTGTGTGTGGGAAATTAATCGTTTAGATTAATCGATGAATTAGTCGATAGATTAATCGAAATAAAAATAGTCATTAGTGGCACCCCTAAAAATTTTAATAAAATTGTAAATACATTAAAAAAAAATTATTATTATTTAAAGGAGTTATAAAAGTGTTAATTGAAATTTTGTGTACATATTATTATTTGCTTTAATTAAACATGTACTGTATTTTGGCCATTCTGAACATAAATTGGCATCAGCAATTCTCCAAAAAAAAAAGGAAAAAAAGCATTTTGATTGACTACTATAAACTAGTCTCTTGCATTTAACATGAAACCTATGAATGACCAGTGAAGACTTGATCTAAGAGACCATTTTTGTTAGATGGTTTGTACCTCAGTAATGGGTGATTTTGGGTTGACGTTTCTGGCTGCAGCGATCTCCTGCAGTTGGCTAACAAGCTCGCTGATTGACAGTCGCTCATCTGGGTTGATTTTCAACATTGATCCTGGAACAAACACACAAGGCTTTTGCCACACAGCAAATGCACAACAAACAAAATGACGATATGATGCAGGAGAGATTTTGGGAAGAGGGAATGAAGTTAAGTTCCTGCAGGATACTTACGGATGAGTTGGTGAAAGACTGTGTACTTGGTGTCATTCTGAGGAATGTTGTATTTGCCGTTTACTATCTGGAGTTTGGCTCCCTCTTCAAATGGGTGCTGCTTAAAACAGAGCAGGTACAGGATGCAGCCCAGAGCCTAGAGAACAAACCAAGACTCTTTCAAAACACAACAAGGACAAAGGGGAAAAACCTGTTACACTGTATCCTAACCAGGTGCTTTAAGTAATGCCAAAAAGCCTCCTTCACCTGGTTAGGACCAAAAAGCCTTTGTAAGCTTTCATTAAAATTTTGCATCAACTTGCTTTGTCTCTAAACCAAATGTCCTTATCAGCCTTCTTATTTTTCCAACCCTTCCAAATATCAAGCAGGATTTACCGTTCAACTTAGCACAGAAAATGTGGAAAAAGTCTTCAGGTTATACCTGGATCTGCTCATAACTATACTAACTCACCCATATGTCTTGTTTCTCGTTTATTGGGTAGTTGGAATAGAGGTCAATCATCTCTGGTGTCCTGTATGCTGGAGTCGTGTTTCTAGTGATCTGAGGGATAAAGAGAGAATAAGAGAAAGGGAAATTATTTATAATTTAGTGGGTCTTTATGTTAAAAGACTGCATGCATGGATTATAATAATTGATGATTAAAGCATGTAAATACTTGCTCAACAGTTTACACTACTGTTTAAAAGTTTGGTCAGAAATGTTTTTTTAAAGAAGTCTCTTCTGCTCACCAAGGCGGTTTATTTGATCAAAAATACATTAAAACCAGTAATATTGTGAAATATAGTTCACTATATTCCGTGCTAAATTACACTATATATCAAGTCTTCAAAAGTGTGGGGTCTGTAATATTTTTGAAAAAAGTATCTTATGCTCATCAAGGCCGCATTAATTTGATTAAAAAAAAACAGTACAGTACTAATTTGAAATACAATTAAAATGTCAAATAAATGTTCTATGTTTGAAAATATTTTAAAATGTAACGTATTCGCGTGATGCAAAGCTGAATTTTGCTCCAGTCTTCAGTGTCACATCATCTTTCAGAAATCATTCTAATATGCTGATTTGCTGCTCAAGAAATATTTCTTATTATTATCCATTTAAAACAGTGCTTCTTAATATTTTTGTGGAAATTATGATTTTTTTTTTTAAATCACACTATCCCAATTTTTTTAAACAGTAGTGTAATTTTATCAATGTTTTCAAACTGTTAATATTTTAGAAGAATAAAAGAATAAAAACTTTATTACAAGCTTTGCTGGAAGGTTGTAATATGCAAAAAAAAAAAAAAAAAAAAAAAGGTCCTCATTAGAATTAGCTGCTAACAAAAATGCATTAAATAAACACAAACAGACATTCATGTGCAGAGAAATGGCAGGCTTTCTGAATTGCGTGGGTTTCAATTTACTACCAATAACTGATTTAAGAGGACCAGAAACCAGACAAGCTAATTTAATAAACAAAACAATTAAATCAGTGAATGCTTCCACGGGAAACAGCCAGAGATTTTAATACAATCACCGCAAAATATTTCTTTCTGGCCACGCATCAATGTAACAATTTCCACAATTAATGTGACAATCCATCAACTACAATCAAAACTATGGCAAAACGAACCAATCAGAGGACAGTGATGTCACGGTGATGTTAACCTGGTATTAATATTTATGTAGCATAAAGCTGAATGGGCTGCTTGGAGAAGAGAATTTGTTGCGTTTCTACCTCGTCTTCCACCATAGATCTCTTGTGAGCAGACCAGCTGTAGTCTGGGTAATGTGCCAAGATGGTGGCGCTGCCAAAGTCACACAGCTTTATAGTGCCCTGATGACTGATCAACAAATTCTCAATCTACAGAGAAGAAGAAATGTTACTGAACAATGTATATGATCATTCGGCACATCATTTCAAGTGAGAAAATACACATTGCTATATTTATTAAAGCAATAAGTCATCTAAGGCCATGTGTTACTGTACTTTTACCACAATATATACACAGCGTGATGGTAGTATTCAATGTACTGCATTATGCTGATTTAGATTAAAACATTTGATTTAAATATAAATTAAATAAAAAAATTATGGTAAATAAACAAACATTATAGTAATACAAATTAGAATCACCACTGAGAATAATAAATTACAAAGAAACAAATTAAAATAAAATATAAAACATATTATATAAAATTGTATTATTATTATGATTATTAAATATTAAAATAAAATAAATAAAGGCCAAGAAAATGTGCTTAACTGAAATTACCTGTTTTTTCTGAGTTCTTTTTTCTTTTGATATTAGGGATTATGTTTTCAAGAGACTCATACTACTGCATTATTAGGCCATATTAAATATAAGCTAATAAATAAAGTCTTCTTTGATGTTCTGTAAATAAACAGGGGTTTAGTCTGTGGGGCCTCACCTTCAGGTCGCGGTGGATGACTGCTGGAGACTGTTTGTGCATGTGCTGCACAGCACGACATGACTGGTAAAAGATCTTCAGCACCGTGTCACATGACATGGGTCCTCTCTGCTCCACCTTCTTCACAAAATCAACCAGCTGGCCTGCAGGAAACAGAGGGCGGAGGTCAATGTGAACACAGGAAACCGACACCAGTGCCAGAAAGTCAGAAGGAGAGAGTGGAATGTGTTAAGTCAGTCAAGAGCTTCCCTCTTTATGCAATTTTTTATATTTATCAGTGATGCATTCAATTTCAGCAGCCCGAAAGGATCTGTTTTGACCGAAACGGTGATGTTTAAAGAGCTCTTCTCCAATGGCACATTTTGTGTTTGCTAAATACTGTATATGCACTATATTACATATTCATTTTATTTTCACTTAACCTGCTGTCTTCATTCATTCATTTGATGTATTTTTAAATTAATCTGTCATAAAAAAACATCCACCGTGTCAACAACGAATTGGGAATAGAGATAATTATATACTTATTATATATAAAGTTGAATTAAAAACTGCCTAATGTGCGATTTAAATGTTTATAAAACAACAAATAATTTTTAGGATGCATAAATTACATTCTGTCATCTAATAACAATACTTGTAAAAAGTGTGACCTGAATTTGAAAGAATCACAATTAAATTTGCCTTTAAGAAGGGTTTTCTCCATCAGTTTCTGCTACTGTGTGAATGGGATGTAGTGTACGCACCTCTACACAGCTCAGTGAGGATGAGGAACTCAGCCTGGCCCGTGTCCGACTCTTCTTTACTGATGGATGCAGCGGAGCAGAACTGAACAATATTGGGGTGACCAGACAGCTTTTTCTAAACAGACCACATGGAGAAGCAGATCAAGCATCCTATAGCTTTTTAGCAAGGTTTTGTTTTACTGGGTAATGCTCAGATTTATTTATTTATTTTTCTACAAACTGACAGAGAAATGCTGCTCTACAGATGTGAGAGATGCCAGCAACAGCTTTGCCTAACCAGGCATGAAAAAAAGTGCCTAGTTATAGTGTTGTGTGATAATGTAGTAAACTTGTTAAATTAACATGTGTGACAGAGAAATGCTGCTCTACAGATGTGAGAGATGCCAGCAACAGCTTTGCCTAACCAGGCATGAAAAAAGTGCCTAGTTATAGTGTTGTGTGATAATGTAGTAAACTTGTTAAATTAACATGTTTAATTATTACCATGAAGCAGACTTCCTGAATGATGGCTTTATTCTTCTCCTCTTCATTGGAGAGAAGTCTCTGCACACAAACATACAAATCAATAAAAATCTAAACGTTTTTCAGATCTTTCTTGAATCTGTTGTTGACTATTTCACACAAGGAAAAATTACCACAAAAAGTGAGAAAAATGCCCCCAAATACGGGGACAAATGCCTCAAATGAATCTCCTCATTTTCTGTACAAGTTATGTAATCTTTGATGTCATATTTTATTCTAGGCCTATCTAGTGCTTTTGTACAGCTTTGAACAACTTCAGAAAAATGGACGATGCATTACAAGTTTTTATACGTCAGTGCTATTTTAGTATTATTTATATACTGTACTATTGCAGCATTTATTAATGTTTTGAAATAGTTTTTATTTTTATACTAAACTATATTTTTGTTTAAGTTTATTATTTTTAATCATTTAACATTTTTCTGTTTTAGCTTTATTTTTGTTTCAATTATAGTAATTTTAGTCCATAAACTTTTTTATTTCTGTTAGTTAGTTAGCAACATTACTCATTTCTGTTTAGATTTATGATGTTTAAGTCAAATATTTATATTATTATTCTTCAGCTTTATTTCAATCGAAGACCATTTTTAGTTTTTGCTCACAATAAAAACACTATTATATGGTTGTATACGGCAAAAAATGTCCTCAAAGATTCTTTAAAAAAAAAAATCTTCAGGGGGGTAAATATTGCTTTGTAATAACATTAATTCATTCACTTCTGTGTAGTGCATAATTAACTCATTAGTACATATAATGGCAGTCAATACTGACTCCACTGTAATAATCTGAATGTTAACACAGTTCATATGTGATGACGTCATCATACCTTGAGCGCATAGTCCTTACTGCTGCCCAAATCCTGGGCTTCATACACAAACGCAAAGCCACCTGTAAGAGAGGAAACATATTTCATCATTAGGTTTATTTTAGGTTGACTGTGATGGCACCAATCTGAATGAGGATTTTGGCAGATTCAGTTTTGCTGATTTGGGATTGAGGCTCCAACAGGACGTGAAACAGACGCATTTCTGTTTATTTTATTTACTTCTACAGATATGCAGAAGTGTCTGGAATCAGGGGCCAGTTGCATAAACTTCTTAGACTAGTCTTAAAAAGTTAGTCATCTAACTTTTTTAATTCAGCTACAAAAAGGTAGATTGGTCTCATTTTAATCTCAGAAGTCTACTGCTAGTTGTTGGTGAAACCAGTTCTTAATAGGGGTGTAAATCAGATGGTTCGTCACGATACGATATACGATACGATATTAATTCTCATACCCAGCGATACGGTATTTGTCGATACCTCAAAAAATTCTACGATACGATTCGATACAGGAGTATATCGATCGATATATCGATATTATATATCTATTTTAAACAACCATCTACATTTTTATTAACTCACAAATGCAACCAAAAATAAATAACATGAACATTTATCTGAAATTTTCACATCCTGTACCTCAATTGGGACATTCACAACAAAAAAAAAAACTAGGCCTACGCATTATTATTATTTTTTTTAATAATAAAGAAAATAAACTATTGGAAAAACAATTCTGGCTGCTACTATGGGCTCAGTGCTAAACATCTTTTCTAAAGATAACCAAATTACAAGCAATAGCAGAAAATAAATACAATACAACAAAGACACAAGTTCAATAAACAGTGCTTTTCAGGTTTTGCAGCTCAGTCTAAAATACATTTTCAGGTATGCTACAGAAATGTAATAATTAGGGATGCACGATATATCGGCCACCATATCGGTATCGGCCGATAAATGCTCATTTTTTATCTTATCGGTATCGGTCTGATAAGAAAATTTGGCCGATATCTTACCCGAGCGTCTTTTATGCTCACCTTGTGCCTTCGGGCAGTTCTTATATCGAGTCCTGATACCCGAGTTTGAACGAGAATGCACGCCTTGGCGGTAATGCATAGACGGACATTATGTGAAAATGTGGACAGTGCCAAAATAAAGGTGCCTATTTATACTACAGATATCGATATTTTTCGCGTGGCATCGATGCATCGTATCCATTTTATATCTATATATACATATCTATATATCTATATCTAGATGAACAAAATTTTTTTCTTTGGAATAACACACAATGATATGCAAAACATGCTTCATGAACAATAAGGAACATGTATAAAGGAAGCAAATAGGAATGTTTATTTATGCATGAAGATATAAAACTAAGAATGATTATTTCATATCATACAAGCATTTTATGACTGATTCTTAAAGCAAACAATGAACTACTGTAAGTATGGCTCCTTGAACAGATGTTGACTGTGTCAGTCAGGTGTGTATGTCTTTACATGAACAAAAGTGACAAGGCCAGGTATTTATGGACACTTGTGAAACAATCCTCAAGTGCCCAAAACTGCCTGTGTCCATGGTAACGGGTAAATGAATACCAGCAGAGGCCCGAGTCAGGCTGCACGAATCAAAAGAAGCTTTTGAGTTTCACGTTACAGTGCACTGACATTCACACGCACCGCAAATTTGCAAAGAACAGTACAAAAGGTAACAGGAGGAGCAAGAGACTTCAGGTAAATAAAACATATAGCCTACTGCTCCATAAACTGCTGTACTGTTCTTTTCAAATGAAAGCCATTTCTGGACATCATTTCTAATAATATTGGTCAACATTACAGCCCAAAAATGCCATTGTGATGCAAAGAATTATGTAAACAATACTATGTCAGATACTTTGTCATTTAAATGATGCCTTCATCCAAAGAACCTCATCATACAGACAGAAACCTGAAGGTGATTGTTCGTCAGTTGCAGAGTTCAACTTTCTGGTTAACAGCCTAGATCTCTAACCACAACGCCTCACCATCACCATGCAAATCATTCCTGTTCACTCAGAATGCCCTGTGTTTCCATTCAAGGCCTGTAAATGTCGACACACCTGAGCCAGTGGGTCAAAGTGAAAGTCAATGATGGGCTGAACAATTATGGACATGTTACTTTCATAATCCAACAGATTTCAATAGCTCTGACCAAAACACCCCACTTTGACAGACAATAATTAAAATACGAATGTACAGGTGCATCTCAATAAATTAGAATGTCGTGGAAAAGTTCATTTATTTCAGTAATTCAACTCAAATTGTGAAACTCGTGTATTAAATAAATGTAATGCACACAGACTGAAGTAGTTTAAGTCTTTGGGGTTTTTTTTTATTGTGATGATTTTGGCTCACATTTAACAAAAGCCTATGTTAACAAATTAGAATACTTCATAAGACCAATAAAAAAAACATTTTTAGTGAATTGTTGGCCTTCTGGAAAATACTAATATGTGATTATATTAATATGGCAATTTACAGTACTAATTAGCGTTAATATATATGGAAGCCCATTTCTAATACGGAATTTAAAAAAAAAGGTTATGGCAATTTTTTAATCTCACAATTCTGACTTTTTCCCTCATAATTCTGAGTATCACACAATTTTTTATTTTGTGGTGGAAAGAATTGCAAGATGTAAACTCAGAATTCAGAGAAAAAAAAGGTCAGAATTGTGAGTTAGAAATTCTTTCAGAATTTTGAAATAAAATTCGCAATTACTTTTATATTTTTATTCCATGGCAGAAACAGGCTTCCATAAATATGTGATAGCATGGCACTACCACAGTACATTTTATAAGGAATCAAGCCACTAACAAAACATACCAGTGGTACCGGTACCATCATATTTGTTTGTTTGTGGTTTTTAACACATACCATGTAAATACCATGGTGTATGAATACATTCTGTACACAGGTGCATTGAAATAAATTAAGATCAGTTCTAACACAGATGAACTTATGGAATATTAACTATATTAACGTGACTATTCATATTCAGTCACGGAATATAACAATATACATATACATACATATTCCTGAATGCCTCGAGAACATACAGATGAATATATTGAGTTCATGTCAGGTGTATCACAGCCAAGTGACTTGCTAACAACTTAGCCAGCTAGTTTAAGTCCAATGTCATTCAACTATAATCACAAATATTCACATATATACTAAACCTAATGTTTATATATGTCAATGAGAATATATTACGGACATTTCACCGTCAAATTTAGAGCTGTTTTAAATAAAATACATGTTAGCATCATAAGCAGGGGTTAGCATGACTAGCCTTATGCTATTTTGAATGGATCTTTTACCTTCCGCGATGATTCGTTTGATCCGGAGCTTCAGATCTCCGAGCTCCACCACCTGCCCGACGAAGTCGTTCTGATCCCGGCTGGCGGCGGCACCGGATCCGCCGGGCCCGGCCAGGAAATCGAGCGCTGACTGGAACAGGGACATTCTGTCCCTCTTTTTCAGTTGCGCCTATTAACCGGAACCGGCACCGGATGGGAGAACAAGTGCACTAACTCAACTGGTGGCGCAACTAAATAATAGAGCGTTAATTTGGATTTAAAAGTCTTTATTCTAGTGTGAAAACATCCCGAGCAACGTACTGGTTCCGATCGACCTGCGCTCTCTCTCTCTCGGTATTTCCGCAAGGTGCTGACGTGGGGCGGTGACGTCACACACACACACACACACACACACACACACGAGTTGCTTTCAAACTCTGCTCTGGTTTGGCAGGTCTTTCTGTCCGTCAGATCTGGAACGTAGCAGGTGACTAAGGTGATTGGAAGTCACTGAATTCTATGCATCCATCAAAGCAGTGGCGTCTGGGTGCATAGGCGGTCGCTGTGATTTTGCCAAGTAAGACATGTTCCTGGATCAACATTACTGTCCAAAAATACAGACTTAACCCAATCCCTACCCCTAAACCTAACCCATAATTTATTCCTAAAATCAGAGGGCAATGATAGCTGATTAACAAGAGTGTAGAAGCACCTAATCCTGATGGTAAGCCTAAAACTGACCTTTCCTGAAAAGTTATCCCTCAATTCTGATTGGTTGATTGGAATGACACTCTTGGGGTTGATCCAGGAGCATGTAGGCTACTTAGTGAAATCTCTCTCACCGAGCATAGGCGGAGGGTGAACCAACTCCAGGGTAAGGCTAAAAGCAGCCTAAACATCATAAACCCGTCTAACCAGACATGGGTGTCATGTAGGCTAAAAAAAAAAAAGTTGAATGTGACTGAATTTGTATTTAACGTGATTACAATTTAATAAAAACATTAGAAATGTATAATTATATAACGTTTCCTTTCCACTGTTATTCAAACAGCGAATAAATTATATACAGAAAGTGACATTATCACGAACATTGATCTATCGCGAGTTTAAGCACTCTCAAAAACAAAACTATGGTTATAAACACTGAAGCTGTATACGCTGTTAAATGAATCTCTTACTTACATTGTACGTCCATCTGCGCTTTGTTGTTTATGATGAGAGAATTCGCAAGAGTCCGGAATTCAGTCAGCGAACGCGCTGTTTCAACGATGACTCATCTGAACGCTTCTGATTGGCCATTGCATTCCTAAGCTCAACAGATATGTGTGTGATTGGTTAAAATGGACAACACATATCTGTTGAGCTTCTGATTGGCCATTGCATTCCTAAGCTCAACAGATATGTGTGTGATTGGTTAAAATGGACAACACTGTAAAATCGCCTAAAATGAAATGCGGTGCAACATGAGCAGATCTTAATTTAATGCCGCAATCGACACTGTCTATTCATATTCACTTTGTTAGCAACAGACGTAATAGATTTAATTTGTTTGTGCAAGGGCATTTTTGTCCAATTTAGTGGCATTTTTGCCCCAAGTCCCCATGGCCAGGGAAAGGCTAAGCCTTCCCAAGCCTTACACATGCTCCGCCTATGTGTGCAGGGTATGCAGGTGCATATGGGCTCGGGCAGATTGGGGGCCCGCCGGGCCGAGGGGAACTTTTAATTGAAACGAGGAAATGAATTTCTCTGCAATTTCCCTTGTACGACAGCTTATCAGAATTCTCAGCCCGAGTCTTTTCTCTCTCTCTCTCTCTTCCCCATTACACAGCTGCTGCTGCTGCAGCCATTAAAATAGTTCAGTTTCACAGTATTAATTTAAACATTTAACCTAGATAAATGAGCGCTGTTATGCGCATATCCAATCGTTTGTGCGGAGAGTGAAAGCTGAATCGCGCTTGGCAGGATATGGGAGGCGCCAGCGCGATAACTTGCATTTTTTTTAATAACAGTGGAATCTTAAAAAAAAAATTTTGCTCATAAAGGTAAGAGTAGGCCTATACCTAATTCGGAACTGCAAAGCCTACTTTTATTTGTGTGCTCTCACAATATCAACAAAACCTTGTGCTTTTGTAAAAGAAGGAAAACAAACGCTTTCTGATGCGCTTTCTGTCGTCTCTATCTTGAGCAGGAGCGCCTCACAATGATGAACTGAAACTCAGCTAATACTTGCCTTACCGACATGATAAATATACAGTATCTATATAATGCTTTAAATTACTATTTTAAAACAAAATAATTCAAATCAAAAAACTCTTTCATTATGTAATCCGTAAAGATGCATTTCTCTCTAAAGGCACATCCAATGAGGAGATGGCGAGTCAGGTTTGTCAAATTCATATTTGTGACACTGACTCAGAAAACACTAGTTTATTAACAAAAAAATTAAATATCCCCTTACTATTTTTTACTTTTTTGTTTGTTTTTTATTTATTTTGTTTGTTTTTTGGGTTTGCATTCAGTAGCTTCAAATAGCCTACGGCAGCATTTTAGTGCCACGTTGAAAAATAACTAGCCTAAATAAATACGATTAACGTCATAATATTTTACATAATAAAATCATGTTATATTGCGTGAAGTTAATGTGAAAATTCCACCTATAGGCTACTCTGCCGAAAAAAAAGTCTGTGGCATCTGTCATTCTTCACATTTAACAAAAAACAGCAATAAAATGTAGACTTATTGACGTTTTTTAAAACTCTGATTGATTTTCACGAGACATTCATTTGTATTAAATTGTTCTGATTTTTTTTTCATGCATTCAAATTTTCATGTTTATTTCGTGCTGCAAATATTAAAGAGGAAAATATCATTGATTCATATGCTGCTTGAACTGAGGCAAATTATCTCACTACAGATTAAAGAGCATAAAAACACATTTATTGTTTGTATTTTATCATAAAATTGACAGAAGGCTGAGACTTTGTAGTAACAAAGCACAAAGCTGCGATTATTGAGTGGCTTGCGTGCTACAAATAATGAATGGACTTGAACATTTTAAATAACATTTCCAAGCATTTAGCCTATACCGTAAAACAGCTTGTGAATAGTCACGATTCACGTAACGTTATTTACTTCAGAAAATTAACAATAGGGCCCAAGGTAAGTTAACCGAGTTGAAGCCCATAACGTTTGAGGGGCCCGTACAAAAGTTTTTTCTGATAAATCTCAAAAGTATAGGCTATGTCTAAAATACTGTGGCAGTACCATAGTACAGTGATGATGGCATCAGATGGTAATATGGAAATTCATGTACCATGGTTTTTACATGGTAATACCATAGTGCATGTAGGGTCCCATACCCAAAAACATTCCGTTTGGTACTATACCCTTACAAAAAAGTAGGCTACTGTGGCGGATGGTAAAGTTATGGTATCATCACATGGTAATACTTGGTACTTTAAATATGCCGTGGTATTTACTGTACAGTGTCCAAAATACAATGGTAAAGTACCATGGCACTTTTGATGTGTTGTTAAAAATGAATATAATACAAGCGTAAAATGATTGAAAACAATAGACTATATATGATATGTACAAGCAACATACACTGTATCAAACAATATATTTATACCATATACCACAGTTATTTACAGTCACCTGAAGTGTTTAATATTTGCATTTTAATTACCCCATAATTACAATAATGCAAAAATCATATAAGATTTAAATTGTAAAATATTTGGTGTAGGCCTACTGCCTTCAATTTATGGTGATATTATATTACAGTAATTGTAATATTGTGAAAAAATTACTTTTAAAGTAAACAGTAAAATGAGGAAACATCACATATCATGTAAGATATTATGACAAATATTTATGGCCTTCAAATTAAAGATTTAATTCCCTCTCAAATGGGAACTCTACGCTGCGTTCCCCAGAGGGCACTATGGGGAATGCTTCTGGCATGACTGGTGTCTGAAGCATGAGTCTAAACACGACAATGAACTTGACATTGGCAGGCGGCAACCTATGACATCACAACTGGTGAGGCCCAGAGTATGAAAGGGCACCTGTAAAATGCGTCACCCTCTTTCTTGTCTTCAGGAGACCGTTTGTTTCAGTGTGTGTCTAAACAGGCAAACTATGGCAAGCACTAGCTCCTCAAAATTTAGAAAGTGTGTTCATCCGTGTCAATGTTTCTTCACACCTGATGACACATATAATGTGCGTTATGTGCCTGGGTGAGGAGCATGCACGCTCAGTCCTTGAGGGGGCTGTTTGAATGCAATGCGAGCACTTTTCTTTGAGAAAGCTTCGTTCTCGTCTGTCCCTTTTCTTGAGGGAATCGGGACAGCCATCTGCACCTCGCACTTCAGGACCCACTGGAGCCGAGGCGAGTAGGAGACTGCAATCATAGGGTTCGCAGGTGGAGCTTGCTGATAAGTTTGAGAAAGGTATGAATAGAGTGAGCTGCCGGATGATGATGTGCTGTCTCTTACATCATCTGATCCGGCAGCGAGCGCACTCCTCGCCTCAAGCCAAGTTGAACAGGAAGAGGCTGCTGAGATTGACGTTGTCTCTGAGCACTCACAGCCCGCCTGCCCAACATTAGATGAGTTGTTGGTTATGTCTCGTGCCACGGAAATGTTAGATTTGCCATGGAAGCACGAGCCCCCTTGTGGCTGCCTCGATGAACTCTTTTTTTTGTCAGAACATAACCGCCCAGCTCGTACGAGTCTTCCCTTTTCTCCCAGATATTCACACTGAGGTGCTTATTCTGCTCGCATTCATTATTCACAGGCAAACAATGCTGATGTGGAGGGGATGCAGGA
Organism: Sinocyclocheilus grahami; assembly: GCF_001515645.1. NCBI lineage: Eukaryota > Metazoa > Chordata > Actinopteri > Cypriniformes > Cyprinidae > Sinocyclocheilus > Sinocyclocheilus grahami. The sequence continues at coordinate 1,311,727 of NW_015505573.1, forward strand.
ATATGGTTATGTGTCGATGCCTCCAAATGAAGAGACGCTGGCTAGCTATCTCTCGGTTGGCGAGGCATCCACATTGAAGATGTTGTCTCTGCTGACTAAGTCGCTGTGTGTTACATTAAAGCTGAATGGCAGAGCATATGCGGCAGCGGGTCAGGCTGGGGAGGGCTTTGCACATGATGGCCATGCTGCAGGCCTACCAGGCTGACCTGCTGAAGGACCTGGACCAGGGACTCTCCTCGGAGGTGGTGGAGGAGCTGCGCCGTACCCCAGATTTGGCTCTCTGTGCCACAAAACAAACTGCTGCAGCGATCGGCCTATCCATGGCTACAAAGAGACATATTTGGGTTAACCTGGCAGACATCGAGGAGAAGGAGAAAAGTCTTCTCCACGATGCTCCGGTTTCGCCTTCCAAGCTTTTCAGCACATCCTTCGAGATGGTGGTTGGGAAGTTTTGGGAGGCGAAGGTGCGCTCCGCGGCTTTTAAAACCTTTATACCGCACCGGTCCAGGTCTAAGCCTCAAGCCTATGGTGTTTTTGGCAGCATGTTTATTTCCATAATCTGCCTTACTGATGGTTCAGCATTAGAGGCTGGTTGTGAATGCGTCATCTATTTCGGACAGTTTACTAAGTAGTAGGGTCTCTGTGAGTCTCCTTAGTTATTGCTTTTGCTCTGCAAGATGTCCTGATTGTGGGGCACAGTTTGGTCTCCTCTCAATTTCCTCTTCTCATTATGCTGAGACCTTCGCACCTAGAGCTCGATCATCTACTGCGAGTGTCATCAGGCCTCATCTCGCTACAGAGAGTTCTTTCTTTGAGGCCTCCGTTCGCCAGAGCTCCGGTAGGCTCCTGAGCTCCTAAGCGTGGGACGTAGTGAGGCCTCCTTTCGTTTTAGAGAGTCATCATGCTAAGCCCTCGGCTTGGTATTGGCTAGGTAGTATGGAGTGCTACTAGGCTGCCTCTCACTGAGAGATATTATATTTAGGCCTGAGGCTGCTGAGGTCTCTATTCCTACAGTTCGGCCATCTACTGCGAGTGTCGTCAGGCCTCCTTTCGCTACAGAGTTATTTCTTTGAGGCCTCCGCTCATCAGAGCTCCGCTAGGACAGAATCTGTGAGTTGTAGGCTCTTTGTGAGCCTCCTTATAGGATGTCCTGAGCGTGGGGCATAGTTAGGCCTCCTCTCATTTTAGAGAGTTGTCATGCTGAGGCCTCCGCTCATAGAGCTCGATCATCTACTGTGAGTGTCGTCAGGCGTCCTCTCACTACAGAGAGTTATTTCTTTGAGGTCTTTGGCACTCATCCCTTCAGCATGGCGGCGTGGGTATACAGTTCCCCATAGCACCCTCTGGGGGATGCAGCGTAGAGTTCCCATTTGAGAGGGAACGCATGTAACCATGGCTCCCTGAGAAGGGGAATGAGACGCTGCGTCCCTTTTCCATGCTTCAGGAATTTCTGCACGTCTCCTTCAGACACGAAGTGGATGACGTATTTTACAGGTGCCCTTTTATACACTCGGCCACACCAGTTGTGACGTCATAGGCTGCCGCCTGCCAATGTCATGTTCATTGTCATGTTTAGACTCATGCTTCAGACACTGTTCATGCCAGAGGCATTCCTGATAGCGCCCACTGTGGGACGCAGTGTCTCGTTCCCCTTTTCAGGGAACCATGGTTACATGTGTACCCTGAGACGTTTTCTTAATTTTATGCAAAATATAATTCTATATAATTTTCTACTCTATATAAATACATAACGTCCGAAATTAAATGACCTTATTTAACAATTAACCTCTGGCACAAATTGGAAAGTAAATTAGTTAAGTGTTGAGTGCAATCTGAAACATTATGAAAAATAATAGTGTGTGTGCATAAAACAATATTTCTTCTATTTTGTTCAATACACTCAACATAAAGAAGCACAAATACTTAGTGGATTGAAACATTGACTTTATTTTTTTTCCCCCTAAAAAAGGATCAAATATACAGTTGATATAATTTAATATGCATACATACAATATTGCTACATGCAAAGTAACTAGAAAGTTTGATCAGAAAGCTATGATGAAATGGTTAAAGTAGCTGCGGGAGAAGCTCAGGAGATTACAGTGCTCTTATACGTCTCTTAATAACAACAGTATAGAGAGAAGACATACATTCATCAGTTGAACTTTGAGGGACCTAAGATGTGACTCTAAAGCAAAGTGGTGCAATTCAGGGCCTGTATGTTCAAAGCATCTCAAAGTGCACAACACTGCTCCAGGATCAGATCTTCCCATTTCAGTCACAATATAAAACAACACAAATGACTTTGAGATGCACTTTGTCAATATGGCCTGCTTGGAGTAAGCAATTCATTACCAGACAATGCAGCTGTTTTTTTTTCTGATTGAGTCAGCTATATGAAATTTAATCTGTACATATTACAAATCATGTTAGAAACTATGTATTTGCATAAAACAATGAATGAGATATTAAGTGATTTGGGTATCTGTGCTTGATACAGATTTGATTATTGTGGTAGTGTTAAGCCACAAATAAAGACATTCACAATGATTCAAGAAGAAACAGAAAGGAGAACAAGCTCCAAAAACATCAAGCAATGTTTTTTTTTTCCATTTTGTTTTTGTAACGCATTTACTGAAAAATGACAAATAGCATAAAATCAACTATGGTGTCAGATTTGGAAGCTGTTAGTTTAAAAGTAGTATTTCCACAGCTAATGAAGCCATGAAACACAGGTTAAGTGTGTTAAAGCAGATAGAAAGAATGAATTCACAGGTTAAAACAAATTCATTATAAAATATGACAATTGAGGCATAAAAAGGTATTGCCTATAATTCTAGCTATTGCTGGTTTGGTTTGGTGAATATTACTCTTTGGTCAGTTAAACTGTAAACCTCTAGAATCCACGATGACACGATTCGCAGTATTGATGTAAAAATGTAGTTCTATGGTCTATATTATTTGGCTTTCTAATACACAAAACATAGAGAAACCTGTGTATTACTACAACTGAACATAAACAATCCGAAAGTGTGTGTGTGTGTGTGTGCAGCCAGACTAAAAACGATCTGAATCTTTTAGATGTTTAACACCGTATCTACACCAGACACCTGCAACAAAACTAAATTACTCCGGTCATAATCAACGGAGTTGTCTGCACTGCGAGCACCTGATGTGGACGCTCGCTTCTCCATTTCATATCTAAAATGAAGTGATTTTATTAAAAAATATCATTTGCTCAATTTCTTTGTTATAAATTGTATTCTTTAGAGGTTTAAATAAATTCTGACCGTTATATCAAAAGCAAGCTCATGATGTTTCTGATCTGACAATCATTTTTTATTTTCATCCATATGCAGATGCAGTTGTAGGAATACGGACATATGTAAAATGTATTATAAATTTAATCAAACGCAAAATCAATTCTATAATGGATTTCTATTGAAAACAATTTTCAAGTGATTTTATTATCATTTTGCTAATCGCTTAAGTTCAGCCTTCTATACTAATTTTAATGATTTTTTTTATTTCTAACAACATGCATGTGCAGTTGTAGGAATACAAACATATGCAATATTAACAATAAAGTTAATCGTATGCAAAATACATTTTTATAATGGATATCTGTAGAAAAATATATTTTTAAATGTTATCGTCATTTTAATAATTGCTGAAGTCTAGCCTGCTGGTCTGACTTATTAATTTAAATAATTTAGTTATGTCTAACCATAAGCATATGCAGTTGTACGAATACGAACATACATCAAATTATTAAATCAATCACATGCAAAATCAATTTAATGCATTTCTGTTAAAGATATTTTTTGTCTGATCGATTGTCATTTTAGTAATCGTCGATTACTGAAGTCTAGCCTCGAGCTTCCTGCTGACTGTGAACGTATCCAGTAGATTTCTAACAACATGCATGTGCAGTTGTAGGAATACAAACATATGCAATATTAACAAAGTTAATCGTATGCAAAATACATTTTTATAATGGATATCTGTAGAAAAATATATTTTTAAATGTTATCGTCATTTTAATAATCGCTGAAGTCTAGCCTGCTGGTCTGACTTATTAATTTAAATAATTTAGTTATGTCTAACCATAAGCATATGCAGTTGTACGAATACGAACATACATCAAATTATTAAATCAATCACATGCAAAATCAATTTAATGCATTTCTGTTAAAGATATTTTTTGTCTGATCGATTGTCATTTTAGTAATCGTCGATTACTGAAGTCTAGCCTCGAGCTTCCTGCTGACTGTGAACGTATCCAGTGCAGACGGCCTCAAGTTGTTGCGATGTCGGCCGCTTCCAGTGTAGACACAGACGTGTTTGAATAGACCCTTGCTTTGTGTACGACTTACTCACCAGCCATCGTGAAACGTTCCCATCTGCTACTTCCAACAAATCCTCTAAGCAGCTGTCTACTTCACCTTCCTACTTTAGTTTTTCTACACCGATTTGATAGTGAAACATCTGTATAATACATTCACAAGGTAGACAGCTGGCAGGATTGGGTGTCAGGTGTCTGGCAGTATCGTTCAGACACGCGTGCAAGACACGAGTGCCACCCGTGCCTCTACCCCGAGTCTCGTGTGCAATCTCGCACGACTCGAACTCTTTTGGCTGCCGCATGCTCTCCATCCAGGCGGGAATTCTGGAGCACTTTTCATCTGTGGCTTCTTTTGTTTTCTTTTTCATCCTCTGTCTCTGTCAGAAGAACATGTACTGGTTGTCGATGGCTCTTTTGCGCCCCCTGTTGGGAGGCTCCAGTTCGTAGTCAGAGTCCCGGTTGGACAGTAGGGGCGGCAGCGGGTTGGGGTGGCGGAGCAGGTTTCTGCGGCCCACCGACTCGCTCCGGCGCAGGGGGACGGGAACGGGGCGATCTGGAAACGAAAGGGGCATGTGGTGCTGGAGCGCGGCTAATGCTGAGGACTGGGCAGTGGAGGGGCTGGAGCGAGGGCAAGAATCGGGACTACAGTGAGCCAGACTCGGCTCTGAGCTCCAGTGAGAGAAGGGCACCAATAATGGAGAGCCAATAGCCGAACTCTGACCTAGAGAGATGCAAGAGAAAATATTAACGCAAAAGTGAAATATTTCCTGAGCATCAAATCAGCATATGTGACCCTGAAGCACAAAACCAGTTTCAAGTCGCTGGGGGATATTTGTAGCAATATGTGTCAAAATTATAGATTTTTCTTTTATGCCAAAAATCATTAGGATATTAAGTAAAGATCATGTTCCATGAAGATATTTTGTAAATTTCCTACTGTAAATATATTAAAACGTAATTTTTGATCAGTAATATGCATCGCTAAGAACTTCATTTGGACGACTTTAAAGGCGATTCTCTCAATATTTAGATTTTTTTTTTGCACCCTCAGATTCCAGATATTCAAATAGCTGTATCTCTGCCAAATATTGTCATATCCTAACAAACCATACAATCAATGGAAAGCTTATTTATTCCGCTTTCAGATGATGTATAAATCTCAATTTCAAAAAATTGACCCTTATGACAGGTTGTGTGGTCCAGGGTCACATTTTAGAATGATTTCTGAAGGATCATTTGACACTGAAGACTGCAGTTATGATGCTGAAAATTCAGCTTTGCATCCCAGGAATAAATTACATCTTAAAATATATTCAAATAGAAAACAGTTATTTGAAATTGTAATAATATTTCACAATATTCCTGTTTTTACTGAATTTTTATCAAATAAACCCAGCCTTGGTGAGCAGAAGAGACTTCTTTTATAAACAATGACCCCAAACTTTTGAATGGTAGTGTACTGTATTCTTACAATGATGTCCATCAAAAGAAATGATTATGGATAGAAATCATGAACTAGATTATAGCCGTATTTTACTTCATACACTAAACATTTTAAATCTACCCGACAATAAACCTCAATATACTCCCTATATCCCATAGAGGGCATTGTCTTCACATTCACAACCTCTACAAGTATCACAGCGTGTTTGAAGTATATTCTGTAGAAGTATGTGCAGGACGTTAGTAAAATGTGTACATGTATGTGTGTGATAAAACATGGTATTAGGCTTTGTGTATATGTGTGTGTGCACTTGACCGCATTTTTACAGCTTGTGAGGGAGGGACTGCAGGAAACAGAAACTTGATGGCAGGTTAGTCTGAAGTCATAGTGTCTGCAGTTCTGATGATATGCGTTTGTGTGTTTGAGAGAAGGCATGTTTCCTTGTGTCAAGTCTCACAGAACTACTAAAACCCATCTAAACCACAAAGCACAAGAGGAAAAATGGTGTGTGTGTGTGTGTGTGTGAGAAAGAGACAGAGAGACAAGAAAGAAACTACATGCATGTTTTTAGCTGCTTGAACATTCCAGATCAATAACTGCTACGTAATATATTATTTTTTATTATATACCATTCTACATTATATTTTAACTGTGCAGTTCTAAACAGTGTATGATCACATAAACTAGATTTATACAGTTTTATTATGCTTTTTAATGTGGTTTACAAACAAAATCCAAAATTGATTCTTGCCAAGTGACAAATGTGTGAAAAAAATGGCATTGGGTGACTAAATCAAACACAGTTACTCGCCATTATGACCTGCAAAATCACATGCTTTACATCAGACTGTGAAAATGACTCAGAAGTGATTCAAATCAAGTCGTCTACTAAGAAAACATCTGTTGTGACTCGAGTAACATTTTTTGCATGTGCAAAAGGATGTTTAAAGGACTTTTTTTCCTCCAAAACGTCACATTGTGGCATTTATGTATTATATTGCTCATATTAGGCCAGCAGAACTTTTCACAAGTGAAGTTTCACATAAATTACTCGTTCATCTTGTGTGTGCAATTTCTGTGAATGATGCATTAATCTGCTCGGTTGTCACAATTACGCAAAATGTTATTATAATAGGGTCAAATATGCATTGTTAATAAAAACAATGCAAAATACAGTCTCACCTGTGTGAGTGGGGTTTACCCGCACATAATTGGCCAACATAACTTCACACGCAGCGCCGCACTCCAGCGGGATCGGACAGTTGCGGAAGTGACTCAGCATGTCCATGACTGATGGGAAACGCAGGTGCTGCACACGACACTGACCCCATTCAGTTAAAGATAGACGCAAATGCTGCAAAGGAAGAAAAACAGTGGAAAATGCAATATAAATACAGACATGAACAGAAAGATGTGCAACAGTCATTGTGATGTTATCCTTACACTCTTAAAAAATAAAGGTGCTTCACGATGCCATAGAAGAACCTTTTTGTCTAAATGGTTCCAAAGAACCTTTAACATCTGAAGAACCGTTCTGTTTGGCAAAAGGTTCTTTGTGGCGAAAGAAGGTTCTTCAGATTATAAAAACGCAAGAAAGAGATGGTTCTTTAAAGAACCTTTGACTGAATGGTTCTTTGTGGAACCAAAAATGGTTCTTCTATGGCATCGCTGTGAAGAACCTTTTGAAGCACCTTTATTTTTAAGAGTGTACTAAGCAAAAAGGAAAGCACCAATATAAAGATCTGATATACTTGATACTTCTACAATAATTTTAATAAATAATTGAACAATAATTATTTTTATGTAATGACTAATACTAATATGATGGCCAATCTTATGCATATAAATGTAATAAGAAAAAGAAAGAAAGTATTCAAACAATATAAAGCACAGCAAAAAGGAAAAAAAGACATAAAATCTATTAATGCTTTTAAAACCATCAGAAAAAAACTGAATAGGAAAACATATTCCCTGTTTAGCAGCCTAAACATGATACCAATGAAAGAAACATAAATAAAAATAAACAATTATGAAAAAATGTATGTATATATATATATATATATATATATATATATTACCCATTTTTTCATTATTTAATATTACTATTATAATAACAACTTTTTTTTTTATTATACTATTTATAATATTATATCATTTTATTAATATAAAATATATAAATACATATCAATTAATAATAAAGAATAAACTGGTCACTGATATTGTATAATCCTTAATGAAAAGAATGAAATGATTTTGTCATTCGTGATAATGATGATGATGATGATGAGGATGATTAGGCCTCGTTACCTTTGCTCTGCCCTGGTAGTTAAACGTGAGGACGTAGTCTCCCCTCCGCGTCTCGCTCTGTCTCACGAGGAAGTTCCCATGACCGCTGACCCCGGCATGCTGTACAAGGTAGGCAGCCCGCACACGTGATATGGGCCCATGGAACCATGGGTAAGAGGACAGGAAGTGATCCGTTTTATTGTAGGCGTACTCTGCGAGTCCAAAACCCAGAGAGCCTGCGGAGACACACACACGAGACAGAAAGTTTACAGACATCAGAGCAGTCGATTACGGTGCAAAATAATTTAATCGCATCTATTCGTTTATAAAAACAATGAAAAACTATGCAGAAAATGTAACTGTCACACGATTTAAAAAGTAGAACCAAAACATATGAACAATACAGATGCCATTACATCAAAATTGACAGTTTTTGGTCCAGTTTACACCACGTTAGTCGAATCAACCACAAATGTCTCATTTTGAGCTGAATTCGTAGTTATTTTAGAGTAGTTGCATTAATCTAAGTGTTGATGAGTGAGAGAGGGTAAGAGTCTGTGTGTGTGTGTGTGTACGTGACTCACCCTGGCCACCGGGCTCTGTGCTCCCTCTGAGAGCTGCGTTGAGCGAGTCGCTAACAGGAAACGGTTCTCCATCCACACTATCTGACCTGGAATCACACACACACACTCTCATAAACATCTATGAACTTCTTTAACTGCATAAAGAAGTGGTCACAGAATGTCACGCAGTCAATAACATCACATCACATATGCTCAGGTATGTCAACAAAAACACCATGAACATCACGAACACACACCAAAGCAAAGCTTTCAATAACGAGATGATAACTTTTTTTTCCATGCATACAGTGGCACTAACAATCATGTGGACCCTTAAGTAACACTCAAATGTGTGAATGTCATTACGTTACAAAGTATAAAACCAGTTCTTTATTTTAAAGAACTTCAATTTCATTTCAATTCAAGTTTATTTGTATAGCACTTTTCACAAACTTTTTTTTTCCTACTACTAGTTTCACTTCTGTTTCAGTTTTTTATAACCATTTCTTACTATGTGTCAGTAAGTTGTTATTTTAGCATGTGTGTTTGCCTCAGTATTATTTTTATTTTTTTAGGATTACTGATAAACTAATGTAGTTTGATTTGTATTAGTTATCTATTTTAGTTTTAGTTACAGTTGTAGTAATGTCATTTTATTAGTTTTTTTATTTTGTGTCTATATAGGCTTTTTATTAAGTTTTAGTTTTAATTAATTTGAGCTATTTCAGTACTTCAACATACAAAATGGAAATGAAATAACATATATATATATATATATATATTGAATGTATTTATATATATATATATATATATATGTATGTGTGTGGCTGTACATACACATGTAAGTTAGTTGTTTTTATAAAAGCGTCTGCTAAATGACTAAAAGTAAAAGTAAAGTAAATACATTTTTACTGATAAACTATAAAATTTATTATTTTAATTATTTTTAAATGGTTACATTATTTTAACAGATTTCTATTTAAGTACATTTCATTGTTAATATGATTATAAATGATTAATTATTATTTCACATTTTGAATTCAATTTAGTGTAAAACGTCTTCAAATAATCAAAATAGGGATTTTAAAAGTTATAAAGTTAGAATTTAAAAATTCTGGTTTATTTGTCATTTTGGAAATGGAAGATCAAGATCAACGCATTGCATTGTGGCATACATTTTTCTGTGTAGTATACTCAGTTGTATTCGTAACTTGGCAAATGTAGTAGGACATTCATATATTTCTTGCAAAAAGACAATTTTGATGCTGCTTTTACTATGCATATTGTAGAAATAGTGTGTGTGTGTATATATATATATATATATATATATATATATATATATATATATATAAATAATTATAAATAGAAAGTTACAATATATATTTATAATTAATATATTAGATAATATAATTATATAAATTATAAATGAAAATATAACATTTAAATTAAAAGGTTTCTAATTCATAAATAAAATAATAAAAAAGTAAAATCTGGTGAAAAACTGGGAGAAAATTGTGACTAATTAAAAATAAATAAATAAATAAATAGGAATGGAATGGAATGAATACAACAAGAATAGGATCTTATAGGATGAGAATTAGAAAAGCAGACGTCGTTTTGAAACCTATAGGGACGAAGTGAAGGAAAGGACAGAGGAAGAGAGAGAGAGCAAGACGCGGGGAGGGGTGTTTGGGGAAGTTGCGGGAGAAAGCAGCACAAAAGCTTTTGGTTCGAGTCAGGAAATGTGTTGTGTAATTCTTGGACAAGCTAAAACCCTATTGTATATGATGCTCTTATGTCAAGATGAACGCATACACACAGGGTGGACCAAAAAAAAAGGTTAAAAAAAAAAAGCCAATGAGAGAGAGAAAAAAAAAAGAGAGAAGGGGGCATGGAGAGAAAGGAGGCCATGAGATGTGCTGAGTCGAGTTCTTGAGATTCTTAGTAATCAGAATAACAGGAAGACCTCACTCTCGTTCTCTCTCTCTCTTCCTAAAACTCACATTGATATATTCACACAGACTTGAGTTCTCAGTACCCTCACACCAATAAAAGGAAATGAAACAGATGCGTACACACACACACACACATTTTGTGAAAGACCTAGCATGTGCAGAACACACAGATGGTGTGTGCGGACATGTCTGCAAGCAAACAAACCGACTGATGTCTAAATTAAGACTTATAAAAATACTAAAATATGTGAGAACCCAAACTATGTGGATTTCTTTAGCAGTAGCACTAAGTTTAGTTTAGTTAAAATAGAGCTGTTTTATTCTGTGTGTGTGTGTGTGTGAGAGTGTATGTATGTGTGTAAAAGAGGAACTGAGTGGGTTTTCTCAGTAGGGGAATGACAGGAACTTTTGCAGATGTCTGGGATCTTCAGAGATAAGTTTAGTTCAAACGCAGAAAGCGTCGCTCTCACCTGCTGCTGGTGATGCATTCTCTGAGCTCTGTGGTCCAAGAGCTCACCTGCTGCTCATTATCAGCCTCAAATATAAAACTACCCGGATGACCAGTAACCTGTGCGGCGAACAGAGGAAAAAACTAAACACATGAACCAGCAGAACAAAAGAAAATAAAAGATTTAGAAATTAACTTGACCATTTGGTGAGGGATTCAACAAATTTTTTTTATTCATACCAAATACAGTGTCTGACTGAGTTACTGCTTGGGCCGATTAATTGACTGCTTTTCGATTATTATCTGCATCATGTTTTACAATATTTGTGGTGAATTTGAAGTAAGATTAGAAAAAAAATGCTAAAAAATAAATAAAATAATATAAATATATACAGTGGGGAAAAAAAGTATTTAGTCAGCCACCAATTGTGCAAGTTCTCCCACTTAAAAAGATGAGAGAGGCCTGTAATTTTCATCATAGGTATACCTCAACTATGAGAGACAAAATGAGAAAAAAACACATACACCATGTAGTAATAATTATTATTAAGTCATAAAACATTTTATTTAAATATATAAACCTATTACTAACATGTATAAATCCAAAATTAGATTAGATTTTTGATTTGTACATTTTAGCAAAAGGTTTATAGTTTCTCAATTATAATGAGGTCATAAAAGCTTTTATTTAAATATATACATTCCAAAATACTATTCCATGTAGTCATCATAAAAGCTTTTATTTAAATATATACATTCCAAAATACTATTCCATGTAGTCATCATAAAAGCTTTTATTTACATGTATAAACCTTTTACTTAAATATATACATTTAGAATTACTATTCCAAATTCTATGAGGCCATAAAAACTGCATGCATAGTAATTAAGTTGGCTTACTGATTTAATATTTAAGATTATTATTATTTTTCTATTATCTCCTCCTAGAGCTTTCAAGCTACATTCACCAAACTCGGGACAGACCTTCAGACTGATCTGACTAGTGTGCTATATCTTTTCTAACTGATCGGAAAAATGATGATTAAAACTGGGAAAAATCCCATAGACTTACATTGACGGAATGTTCAAATGAGCCAAGACTCATCAAGCTCCAGCTGATAGACTTTCAAATCTAAACACACTGAAGCCCATTAGACTCAACTTGAGCTGCCATTCTATGTACTATTTCTAAGATACTGAGATTCATTCAAACTCATCTATCTATCTATCTATCTATCTATCTATCTGGATTTAACTGGTTTTAGCTGGTTTTTAGCTTTTGTTGCTAAATCAGCTGGGTTTAGCTGGTTTTTAGCTGGTTTCACTAAATGACCTGGTTTTAACTGTTTGCTTTTTACTGAATCAACTTGTTTTAAGCCATTTTTTGCTAAATCAGCTGGTTTTAACTTGGTTTTTAGCTGTTTTTTTTGTTGTTAAAACAGCTGGTTTTAGATGGTTTTAAGCTGATATTTGTTAAATTATCTGTTTTTTTTTTCTTTTAAGCTTTTGTTGCTAAATCAGCTGGTTTTAGCTATTTTTCTAAATCTAACTTTTGTAGTTTTAGCTGGCTTTAAGCAAAACTGAAAACCTTTAAACTAAAACTTTAAAACTACTTCAAACTTTCTGGCTAGGCTTTTTCAAGCCAACTTGAGGTTTGTCTACAAACTTTTTTATGTAGTTATAAATATCATATCGTTTTATATAGAGAAAAGCCTGTTGCACCACACAAGGCGCTGCCATCAACAACGGCATTATATTGGCCATCAGCCACTGCTCTCTAGATATCAGCAGAGACCAAAGGAAAACACATTTTGGTCGACCACTAATCATGACCAGTGGGTTCCAAAAATGACGAGTTGTTAAAATGGCTCTATTTTGCATTTTTCTATTTAATAATTATTGTATTATAAAACCCGATGATCATGTTCTCCAGCATGATTTGAGTTGTTCCAGAGAGCTTCAACAGAAGAACCAACTGTACAAGAGTCACATAATCAATGACACTCATTTACTTGATAATGAGTCCTAAAAATAGCGCACAATCTAGAATATTTCTTATTCATTTTTACATTATAGAGTGAAGGTCCTAAAAAAAATTAACTTTTGGACCCTTCTTTATATATTATATAGTTCCATAATTATATGTAAATGTAATCAAATGTAATGATCATTGATTTATTGCATGCAATATTTACTTAAATCTGCACTAAAATCATCATGAAAACAGGACGTGCCTATACACAATCTTAAAATGGCCTAATATCATCCAAATGAATCAGCCTGGTAAATATATTAGTTTATCAATAAAATGAACCAGTGTGTAATTCATGACTGTGTGTCTTTGTTCACCTTTAAGACAAATGTGTTCATGTTGTCTGGCATCTCTAGGCGATTACAGCGTCGAATCTCTTGGATGTCCGAACAGGGTACAGTGAGCTTTGGCGTTTTGTAGTCCTAAAACATAAACAAAGCACAACAAATTAAAATAATTAGTTAAATAATGTCTTTAGGAACATTTAATTCCATATATAAATTCACAATTATTGTGCTTGCATATTGTCTTTATATTTGGGGTAAGTCGTGGCCCAATGGTTAGAGAGTCGGACTCGTAACCCAAAGGTTGTGAGTTCGAGTCTCAGGTCCGGCAGGAATTGTAGGTGGGGGGAGTGAATGTACAGCGCTCTCTTCCACCTTCAATACCACGACTTAGGTGCCCTTGAGCAAGGCACCGAACCCTCCACCACAGCGTAAATGGCTGCCCACTGCTCCGGGTGTGTGTTCATGGTGTGTGTGTTCACTGCTGTGTGTGTGCACTAAGGATGGGTTAAACGCAGAGCACTAATTCCTAGTATGGGTAACCACCATACTTGGCCTCATGCCACTTCACTTTTTTTATTTTTACTGCTCTTGTAAATGCATTGCAAATGCATGTACGGTAGCAACGTTTTGTCTTGAAAAAGTTTCTCTTCTCCATTTCTCTTTGTAAATGCATGAAAACTGCTACTAAACTTTTTCAGATTTCCACAAAACCAACTCTGACATTGCATTATAAGAATGATAAGACTTATTACTCAAGGACTTCTCTACTGTTTATATTATTCTCATTTGTGAGATAAAAGTGTCTGCTAATTAAACGCAAATGCAAAATTTGACATTGAGCAATAAACTGTGAATTGAATGGAAGTCCAGTTTTCACCACTGAATAAAATAAAAGAGGTAATTGCCATTTTTATATCACAATTCTGACTTTTCCCCCCTCACAATTAGGGGTTTGTATCGCACTTTTTTCCTTGTAAACTCAGAATTCTGACTTTTCTACATCTCGCAATTCTGACTTTTTCTCTGAATTCTGAGTTTACATCTCGCAATTCTGACTTTTTCTCTGAATTCTGAGTTTATATCTCACAATTCAGTTTTTTCTTTCCTGTGGTAGCTTGTTACCGCCACAGGATAAAATAGTAAAACTAGGCAATTGTGACTTTTTATATCACAATTCTGACACATTCAGATATAAACTTACAATTCTGAGAAGAAGAAAAAAGTCAGAACTGTGAGATATAAATTTACATTTGCAAGAAAAAAAAGTCAGAATTGTGAGATGAAAAGTTGCAAATGACTTTCTATTTTTTTTACCCCGTGGTGGAAACAAGCTTCCATAGATGTGGACTCTCATACTGACACAAAACCAAAAGTTTCTTTATAAATAAATAAAATATAATAATGCAACATTCAAATATACAATCTGACAAACAACAACTATTATCGATGATAAAACTCTCATACACTCTATGAATGTAGTCCAGTGTGGGTTTGAGCAGAGAGAGGGAGAAAAAAAAAAGAGGGGGGTGATTTTCTTGTTCTACTGGGATTAGCTAAAAATGTTCATCTGGAAATTAAGAGAGAATAGAGCAATTGACCTATGATCTGAAACCTTCGACCTACACACACACACACACACACACACACACCCAAATCTCCTTGGGAAAAAATGAGAGCAGATTCCGGGAAGTTGTGAGAGCCGCAAATGAATCCGGACGCTCAGAGCTGCAGGAATTTCCAGAGTGTATCCCGTCAGTTCTGACACACCAAAGATTTGGGATTGAATAAGCACTTTTTCTCTCAAACGAAATCTGTCATTTTGAGTGAGTCAGACTGAATCACGGCTTAAAATAGCTTCACATGCACAGGCTCATGCCAGATCAATGGTGCTGTAATATTACAATCTTTCCTCTTTGAACTGCAGTCAACTCTCACACAGAGAAGAGCAGAAAACACCACTGACTCATTCACATACGCATACAAACATGCACACGTCGGCACTAATTCCAGTAGAACAAGAAGTTATTGAAGTATTAAACACCACACACATACATGGTAGAACAGACAATTGGTTTCTCTTCTCCATTTCTCTTCACAAATGCATGAAATTTGCTACTAATCTTAGAGAAAATGAACAAAACAGAAATTCTGATACTGCATTATAAGAATTCTAATTATAAGAATACTAAAGAAGACTTAGGGCTCTATCATACATCCGGTGCAATGTGGTGCCAGGCGCGACGCAAGTGTTTTTTGCTAGTTTCAGCCTGATGCAGTAATCATTTTCACGTGCTGCACCACGTTGTTTAAATAGCAAATGCATTTGCGCCCATTTGTGCGCTCATGGGCGTGCTGGTCTGAAAACGAGGTGTGTTCAGGCACATTGTTGGCGCGTTGCTATTTTGAGACAACTGAAATGGACTGCGCCATTGACCAACTAAAACTTGGCCTAAAGTCAATGGCACAGTAGTTTTTTTGTTATTTAAAGGAGACATATTATGTCCCTTTTTACAATATGTAATATAAGTCTCTGGTGTCCCCAGAATGTGTCTGTGAAATTTCAGCTCAAAATACTCCACAGATCATTTATTATATCATTTTGAAAATGCCTATTTTGAGTGGAGGCAGAAACGCACTGTTTTTCGGGCTTGTCTCTTTAAATGCAAATGAGCTGCTGCTCCCCGCCCCCTTTCCTAGAATAAAGCTGCTCCATTACAGCTTGGACCTGCTAAAACATCTGTTTTGGTTCTGATTATCCTGTTTTTCGCGCTGAAATCATGCGTTTTAAACCATATTAGTTTAAACTTCTGATATACGGTTTTCTGAGCGCACACATCCAAAGCACACGGACAGAAAGCGGCTGTCACAGCATGCCAGTACTAAACTAAGTTCTCTTTCAAACACAAGTTTACGTTAAAAACACACGAGTTACAAAAAACAGTGGGTTAAGTCTGTGAAGGTACACAGCTGGGAAATAAATTGCATGTTTATTTTAGATCTGTGTGGCAGCAGCACCTGCAGCGTTTTCTCACATCCTCATCTGCATCTAACCGAACCACCGACTAGGGCGGGTCACATGGAGTGTGGCCTTTAAGTCAGAATTACCTTCTCTCCTAGGTTCACGAAATCGTCGTCCATAAAATGCATTGCTGTTCTGTGGTAAGTAGTCTTAAAGATTCCTAAATGCATCTACTTTCGGAAGGCCAAATAAAGTGCTTTTGCTTTCGCCTAGAAACACACAGCGTCTCCCTGACATGCTGCTTCAACACTAACTGCTGTTCCTGAAACCACACCTTCTTTCTTTGCATGCACATTTGGGCGGAATTATGGAAATATTTTCACATAGTGAGGTAGATATGTGGGGGCGTGTTAGAACGAGCCGTTTTAGGGGGGCGTGGCAGTGTCTTAACTTTGATAAAGAATATCTCTTTGGTTTTGAGACTTTAGTCTTTGCAACTTCAGGGATCTTATCTTTGCACAATCAGCTTGTAACACTCCAAAGAGAAAGGAAAACTTGAAATCACATCATATGACCCCTTTAAAAAGCGCGTTAGTATAGGCGGGTCCACAGCGCGCATACACTCTGCTCATTACACACACAGGGACGTACAGCAGCACTCAAGCATGCCAAATATAAAAATTAAAGGATTACAATGTAAGATTATTATTGTGTAGGCTACATAAATATAAAAATGCCTACATGTCATAATGGATAGTCATTGCCTGCATCAGAATTAGGCTACCTATTTGCTCGTGCACGAGCAGCTCCGTTTCCTCTCTGGTCTTTGCCTCTCAACACCTCTCAAGCTGTCTTTGCGCTTGCAAATTCCGCCGTGTAAATAGCAAATCCACCATGGCACGAGCGCAACTGGCTCTTAAAGGGGTCATTGGATGCTACATGCACTTTTACAAGTTGTTTGAACTGAAATGTGTGTTAGTGTGTGTACACAACCACCCTATAATGATAAAAATCCACCCAGTGTTTTTTTTTTAATCTACTAAAACCTTTACCCCTTTTTAAAATCGAGCCGATCTCAGATGCCTGTCTTTGTGATGTCACACAGACAGGTCCCTCCCACGATAGTTTGATTGACAGTAGTGTTTCAGCCCAGACTGGACTGGTGTCTTACCTTAGACCCGCCCTGAGTAAGCTGTCATCAGTCCGCCATTGTTTCACCGCCGGAGGAGATAAGACTCCTAAGTAGGGGTGTAACGATTAACTTGTTTTCTCGATGCATCGATTACAAACCCTGACGATGCAATGCATCGATCTTGAAAGGCTCGTTCTAACACGTCCAGTCCAGTCCGGGGTCGTCACATGTGGTTGCCGCTACTTCGTCGAATCCGCCGGCTGCACTGTTCTCATGCCCGCCGCCTCTGCTCACTCTAGTCCGGCCTCAGCTCAAGCTAGGCCGCCGCGTGTTTCGTTGTGAAAGCGAAACTACTTTGTTTGGTCTTCCAAAAGAGGACACGACTACAAATCAGTGGTTAAGTTGTATTTACAACACTGTTCCAGAACAGTTCAACCCAAATATTCATTTGTGTGCAGCACATTTTATGGAGGACTGTTTCCTGATCCTGTGAGAGTAGACTACAATGCCGGCAGTTCTGACTCACAGTCTGTAAGTACGTTTTCATTTAAAGGATTTGCCACTGACGATTCAAACGTGAGTTTTGAGCAGTGTAGAGTAGTTCTTGTTGTTTGTCATTTCTCCGATCACAAATGCAGACATAGTTATGTTTATGCGGCGCGATGCAACACAACGCGTAAAAAGACAGTATAAGTCATTATAATCAGTAATTATGTCCCCACTGGATGCAACAAATGCCTCGTTTATAATGGGTTTTCATGTTTTTTGTTTAGTTTCCTTTATTCCTATTTAGTGGGGAACAAATAAAAGTGAATAAGTGTAGGACTAAATCTGGTAAAATGTTACACATTGCTCTTTGTATTGTTGTAAAATACATTCATGAAAAACAAGTAAATATATTTATGTAAATATAGATTATAAAATGTAAAAAGATTTATTTTAAATGTATAGCAACATATGATAGATAGGACAGAACAAGAAATGCTATTAACAATCTTTCATTGCGCAAAGTATTATAATATGAAAGGCTCCAATTCAGAGCGGCACAAAGTGCTTTATGCGCATCCCGTGTGCAGAATGATGCGCTTGAAGCAACATGGAGTCACAATGTGCAGTGCTCCGCATAGAAAAGTTCAAAGCACAAAGGGAAGAGATATTGATGCGTATATCGCATAGATATATCTATGCGATATATCTATGTCCGTATCGGAGCCGATACCGATACGGAGTATCGGATCAGTGCATCCCTAATACATGTTTACAAAAAAAAGAGGGTTTAGACTAGTACACATACTGTTACAAACAAAAGACAATTAAAACTAGCGTGCATACTGTACATTTATACACAAAAGATGATTTTAACTAATATACATATTACAAACTAAATATTGTTTAAACTATGCATGTTTACAAACAAAAGGCAATTAAAACCAATATACATTAGTTTAAAAGAATTTAAACTAGTATACGTAAGGTTACAAACAAAACATGATTAAAACTAGGGCTGCAACAAACAAGTATTTTGATATTCAATTAATCTAACGATTATTACAATTAATTAATTGACTAATCGTTGATTATTTCACTGATTAATCAGTAGGCTTGGTTCTATTATTCTGCTTTTACAATTAGTTAAAATACCGAGTTATACATATTCTAACTAATAAATAAAACAAGGTAATCTCTTCAGCTTTGAAGTGAATGTCAAATGTCAAACAATTATATTACTATTGTAAAATTACAATTACTTTTACAATACAAATAAATATATTTGGCACACAATTATTGCATTATTGCAAAATTATGCATTATTGACAATATTTTCCTAATTAATGCTATACAGTTGCTTTGACACAATCTGTATTGTTAAAAGCGCTATATAAACAAAGGTGACAAAATGAGATGACAGACTTTATCATTCACCATTTAAAGGGGTCATATGATGCTGCTAAAAAGAACATTTGGTGTATTTGGTGTAATGAAATGTGTTTATGCGGTTTAAAGTAAAAAAAACAAAACATTATTTTCTACATACTGTGCATTATTGTTTCTCCTCTTTGCCCCGCCTTTTTGAAACGTGTCGATTTTTACAAAACTCATCGGTCTGAAAAAGCGAGGTGTGCTCTGATTGGCCAGCTATCCAGTGCGTTGTGATTGGCCGAATACCTCTAGCGTGAGACGGAAATATTACACCCCTCACCATACTGTGATGGTGTGTCCCAGCCGGAGCGACGAAACAAAAACATTAAAACCCATTACAAACGAGGCATTTGTTGCATCCAGTGGGGACATAAATACTGATTATAATGACTTATACTGTCTTTTTACGCGTTGCGTTGCATCGTGCCGTGTAAACATAAAACCCTGTCTGCATTTGTGATCAGAGAAATGACAAACAACAAGTGCTACTCCACACTGCCCAAAACTCGCGTTTGAATCATCAGTGGCAAATGATAAAAGAAAACGTACTTACGTGAGTCAGAACTGCCGGCATTTTAGTCTAACGTTACTCTCCCAGGATCAGTAAACAGTCCTCCATAAAATGTGCCGGCGATCCACAGCACTAAGTTGATGTATTTCCTCAGCGACCAGCACAGATCAGCTCTAGGCATGACGAAGCGGATATCGTCCTCTTTTGGAAGACCAAACAAAGTAGTTTCGCTTTCACAACGAAAAACACAGTGGCCTA
>NW_015505573.1:1338388-1341460 GCF_001515645.1 Sinocyclocheilus grahami
CCTCAGCGACCAGCACGGATCAGCTCCAAGCATGACGAAGCGGATATCGTCCTCTTTTGGAAGACCAAACAAAGTAGTTTAGCTTTCACAACGAAACACACAACGTCTTCAGAACATGGCGGCAGCGGCAACAATACTACAGCGATAATAAAAGTTATGCCTTCTTTCTTTGCGTGAACATTTGGGCGGCATTATGCAAATCTTCCCACATAGTGAGGTAGATATGTGGGGGCGTGTTAGAACGAGCCATTTTAGGGGGGTGTGGCTGACTCTTAACTTTTATAAAGAATATCTCTTTGGATTTGAGACTTTAGTCTTTACACATTTACAGATCTTCTTTATGCACCAAGAGCTTGTAACACTCCAAAGAGAAAGGAAAAAATTAAATCGCATCATATGACCCCTTTAATTAACTGTATGAAACAGTAACTGACTGACTGAATGATGCATCATTCTGCCTGATATCTCATTTTGTATGTCATTTATGGAACAAAATAACATTACATTAGCTCTCTTAAAACACTTTATAGTGTTATAGTAATCAAAAAAGTTCTGAGCTAGGTCAAGCTTTAATCTATGCAAACCAAACTATCCCTTTAATGTAATGATTGTTCATTTATTTGTATTTATTTATTTTTGCATTCAGTAATAAAACTCATTAGCTAGCTCCACACTGGACAGCTGCTTTATAGCAGAAAATCAAGTTGTATCAATGTTATCAAGTTTTTTTTTCATTTTTAATACTGTAAATCTGCGTGCTTTAAATCAATCTATTGTATAAAGTGCTATATAACCAAACGTGACGTGACTGGAGTGCCGATTGCAGAGCTGGTGCAAACTTATCCACATCGCTATGATCAGATGCTTTCTTAACTGCTGTTTTCTCACCACTGTCATTTTTGTTGTGTTGAGAGGAAACTGAGAGGAAAGCGCGCACCACATATTTACATATTCAGCCTGGTTCCTTCCAAGGTTTTTTCTCTATTTCTGTCACCGATGGAGTTTTGGTTCCTTGCCACTGTCGTCTTTGGCTTGCTGGGGACACTTGACTGATCGCACATACACTATTGGAAGAGAGCTGAACTGGATGATGACATCACTGAATCATCAATGAACTGACTTTAGCTGAAAAATGACTCTTTGTTATTGTCTTCTTGCATTATTGACAAACTATTTTCCTGTTTGACACTGTAAAGCTGCTTTGACACAATCAGTATTGTACAAAGCGCTATACAAATAAAGGTGGCTTGACTAGTGTAATTTAACTCTATTAATTCAAATACCTTCAGTGGTACTGTGCCAGAAAATCTTACATTTAAAAAGATGTTTAATAGTTTCAGTGTCGTAGCTTGTAGTGCACCTAACTACTTTTTTCTTTTGCTTTACTGTAGTTCAAGTATGAGTAACTTAAGCAAGCTAAAGTTAAAAACTAGCTGAGTGTGAAAAATCATGACCGCTCTTAAAACAAAGTGCAAAATACTAAGAAATCCATATTGGTTTGATTTCTATGACCATATTTGGCCCCCCGTTTCTTTTTGTCGGAGGCTGGAATATATACTTTCGCTCTACACAAAATACAAATGTTTTGCGAGGCTGTGTAGAATGTCGTTTATCTATTTTCTGACAAGATTGAAGTGCATTTCCTGCAACTCTGAGTCCAGCCAACTCGAGTTTTAATACATAATAACAGTAGGCTGTCCATGTGTAAATGCATGAGATGCCAGTAAGGCCAACATCACAGTCTATTTGTTACTGTTATTTGTATCCATTTAAAATGGTTATATATATATATATATATATATATAATGCATAAGGATTTCATGGCTCATCCTCATATAAAAAAGTTTCATTTCAACTCCCAGATGTTCTCTGGTGTTACCGCATAAAACACAGTTTAATTGTGCATGTGTTGTGTACGAGTGCAATTTAAAATGCCACAACAAACAGCCACACCATTCATCTGAATAACTCCACTTCCTAATTGTTACTTTTGCTTTTGCTCACATTCTCAGAACAACCTTTCAAAATGAGTCACATAATGAAATTGGCAATAACAATCGGAAAGGAATCTAGAAACGACATGATGCAGACAACACAAAATAATGACACTAGGAAGAGATGTCCCAGTGATGATCTTTTGTGAGAATGTAGGCTTATAAAGTACAGATTTGAAGTCTATGGTCTTGGTTATGGTCTGCTCAATAAAAATACAGATATGACTGTAAAAATATATATGTACTGTAATTACTTGGAAAAAAATATACATAAAAAATAAAGTGTATATATATATATATATATATATATATATATATAAGGGATGCACAGATACCACTTTTTCCAGTACTCGCTCCGATACCGATACTTTTATTTTTGGTACTTGCCGATACAGAGTACCGATACCAATATTTTTATAGCATTTGTACATTTTTTAAATATTGGGTACAAAAACCAAAAGAGTATGTATAATGTTAGTTGGTTAACTTTATTTATCAAATAGATACAGTCAAACCTAAATTTATTCAACATTTCTCACATCATCACAGTTTATTCACTATAGTTTAGAAAATGGTAATAAAATATAACAAGAACTCAGAGTTAAATGGAGTCAGAACAAATTCAGCTTGATAACGTTAGATAACTTTGATAGAAAGGTACGTAGCCTAATGGATTACAATCAACCAAAAATTAGACAGCTGTTAGTATGACAGTATTTACACATCTATCAATACTTAGTTGGGCAACCCTTAGCCTTAATGACAGCCTGTAGTCTCCTGGGCATTCTGTCATCCAGCTTCATGCAAACCTAATTTTTGGTCCCAAATTTGTATCAGTTTTACTGGTAGTCCACTGTATGAAGAAATGTTGGGTATAATTTGTCACAGTTTACTTTATTTTGCTGTCCTCACTTACATAAATGAACTATAGTGTCCTGCACCCACTAGTAAAAAAAATATCAAAAATTATATCTGGTCTCTGAATAATTTTTGGTTTGACTGTATATCCTTCGGTTATTTTCACACTTAATTATGCCCATTAAAATGTATTTTACAAGTTTTTGTTACTTTCACTGTT
>NW_015505573.1:1341672-1345215 GCF_001515645.1 Sinocyclocheilus grahami
GATACAGTCAAACCAAAATTTATTCAGACACCTTCAACATTTCTCACATTATCAGTTTATTCGCTATAGTTTAGAAAATGGTAATAAAATATGACAAAAACTCAGAGTTTAACTGAGTCAGAACAAATTCAGCTCGATAATGTTAGATAACTTTGATAGAAATGTATGTAGCCTAATGGATTACAATCAACTAAAATTCAGACAATTGTTAGTATGACAGTATTTACACAACTATCAATACTTAGTCGGGCAGCCCTTAGCCTTAATGACAGCCTATAGTCTCCTGGGCATGCTGTCATCCAGGTTCATGCAAACCTGACCTTCAGTTTTTTTTCGCCAGACTCGGTCTGAATAATTTTTGGTCCCAAATTTGTATCCGTTTTACTGGTAGTCCACTGTATGAAGAAATTTTGGGTATAATTTGTCACAGTTTACTTTATTTTGCTATCCTCACTTACATAAATGAACTATAGTGTCCTGCACCCACTAGTTTAAAAATATCAAAAATGATATCTGGTCTCTGAATAATTTTTGGTTTGACTGTATATCCTTCGGTTATTTTCACACTTAATTATGCCCATTAAAATGTATTTTACAAGTTTTTGTTACTTTCACTGTTCATTTTTTTGCTCTGTGGTACAAAAATAAATGACATTTATAGTGAATGCCCCTATAAATGGTCTTATTTTTACAATTTAGTTTTAATCCAAATGATGCGTGTGCTAAGTGAGTGAAGATCAAAGATCACACAACAGAATTGTGCGCGCGCTCTCTCTCCCTACCGTTAACTAACTTGTGCATTGCTTTACTTACTTGTTTTTGACATATCCGACCGAACTACGAACTTTCCAGTGATGTCTGTGAGAAAGGTATATTCACTCGACAAGCTCGCTCAATCCACTCAGCGCCCTTTGCTTATCAACTCTCGCACATCAGCTATACAGGCGTTAATACTGAATGTTTAACATTATATTCATTGCATACATATACTTCGTAGACATCCTTAATCTCCAATAACTCCATTCTGCTGTCTGTTGTTGGGGCATTTTGACAAGTACGAGTACAGGAGCTCAGTATCGGTGCATCCCTTATATATATATATCCTGATTTCTTATTTTTTTGCATGTGTCAGTCACACTTTAATGTTTCAGATCATCAAACAAATTAAAATATTGGTCAAAGATAACACAAGTAAACAACATGCTGTTTTTAAATGAAGGTTTTTATTATTAAGGGAAAACAAAATCCAAAACTACATGGCCCTGCGTGAAGAAGTGTTTGCCCCCCCTGTTAAAACTGTGGTTTATCACACCTGAGTTCAATTTCTCTAGCCACACCCAGGCCTGATTACTGCCACACCTGTTCGCAATCAAGAAATCTCTTAAATAGGACCTGCCTGACAAAGTGAAGTAGACCAAAAGATCCTCAAAAGCTAGACATCATGCCGAGATCCAAAGAAATTCAGAAACAAATGAGAAAGAAAGTAATTGAGATCTATCAGTCTGGAAAAGGTTATAAAGCCATTTCTAAAGCTTTGGGACTCCAGCGAACCACAGTGAGAGCCATTATTCACAAATGGCAAAAACATGGAACAGTGGACAACCTTCCCAGGAGTGGCTGGCCGACCAAAATTACCCCAAGAGCACAGCAACGACTCATCCAAGAGGTCACAAAAGACCCCACAACAACATCCAAAGAACTGCAGGCCTCACTTGCCTCAGAAAAATGTACTAGCCAATGGCGATTCAATTGCCAAGGTGATCGTAGAGGGCTGAATAGTGTCTATGCGATCAGATAAGCAAGATAAAACAATACATTGAAAAGAATAAATAAAATATGATAATTTAGCACAGCATCACATAGCATTAACTGGTTTTATATATACATATATATATATTTGGGTTTACAAGTCCAACGCTCTAACCATTAAGCCACGACTTCCCCAGTGTGTGTGTACCCGTTTTTCTATTCTGGTGGGGACTTAAACCTGAATACACACAGACTCATGGGGACTCGTGTCATGGTCGTGTCAGGTCCGTGGGGACCTAAACAAGCTAAAAAATAAAAAAAAAATCACACAGAATTAAGTTTTTTGAAAATCTAAAAATGCAGAAAGTTTCCTGTAAGGGGTAGGTTTAAGGTGTAGAGCAATAGAAAATACGGTCTGTACAGTAGAAAAACCATTACGCCTGTGGAGAGTCCCCACAAGGATAGCAAACCAGACATGTGTGTGTGTGTGTGTGTGTATATATGTATATGTATATATGTGTATGTGTATATATAAATATATATATACACATACACACACACACACACACACACACACACACATGAAAAACTGTAATAAATCTTATGGAACATTTCATTTAATTTGACAGTAGAATACTGTAAAATGTACAGTTTTTGGAAGTCATCTTATAAGTAACAGTGAAAATTTAATAGAATTGACATTCCCACACTTTACATTTGATGATTTTTTTAATTGCAATAACTGCCAATGAAATTTTTATACAAATATATATTTTAATATTTGCATTCATTAAATTTTTATATTTTTTCTAAATTATTTTCTAAAATAATTTCATATATACTTAATTTAAAAAATATATATTATTATATATATACACAGAATATTATATCAATGCTCTTCAGAGGTGTTGACAGCTAGCACGTTTTTCAGCATATAACATTCCCCATCTTTTAAAATACACACACATTTGCACACAAATGCATGCGGTGCTAAAAACTGATCCTTTCCTTGGTCAGAATGGTTTGCACATGGTTTTCACTGGCTTTATTTTTACACTCCTTCATTTATTTACCTCCCTCTCCCTCCCTGCGCGCTGCTAAAACAGTGTGTCAATCACTCTGACCTTTACTGCTGCTCTCGAAAGCCCCACCACAGCTTTACACAGTACTGAGAAAATACACATGAAAAAAAGAAACGGAGATAGAGAGAGGGAGAGGGAGAAGAGAGCAAGTTTCCTGTGTCAGTCAAAACCTACAGATGATGGACAAATATTTTTAAAAAAGGGATGTTTTCTGTCATCTGAAACAGCTAGAAAAACCACTCATCATCCACCACTAGCTGTGTTAAAATGCTATGTGCTTGTTGCATTAAATCCACTGCAGGAAAGAAAAAACTAAGTGCATTAATGCATTTAGCAAAAGAGTTTTCGCTTTTTAATTCAAGGAGCAGCTTGAGCAGTTTATCTGTAGCTGCACATTCAAAAACACTTGTTCACCTGTAATAATTGCATGTTGAGAAAATGCCCTTAAATTATATAAAAATATTTATTGGCTTAATATATAATAAATATACAATAAATGCACATGTAATTTGGAAAGTGCGAGTACATGACACAACATGGTAAAATACGTATACACTAATGATAAAACACACACACAGCTATTCATATACAACTTCATATTCACACAGGTCGAGCAAGCATCCTGTTTACGGACTAGAGAAGGTGAACCACAGAAGCTACACGCATTGAGACGAAGAGAGAGAGAGAGAGAGAGAGAGAGAGAGAGAGAGAG
>NW_015505573.1:1345255-1360637 GCF_001515645.1 Sinocyclocheilus grahami
AGAGAGAGAGAGAGAGAGAGAGAGAGACTGAGGGGAAGCAAGTGGTGCTTTCCATGGGTATAGCTCAGTGAGGTCAGGTGTACCAGCAGTGGTTGCAGGTTTTAACATAAAGAGTTGCAACAATGCCCACACATGCTCGCAATATAGAATCTATAATCCACTCACAGCCAGTCTGCACTGCTAGTGATTCATTGCACGCAAGAAACTAATATGCTCCCATTTGGGGTAAGCGATAGGTAAAGAAAGTTACATCATGATTTTCCAGGAATTTTCGATAATTCAAAAATTTCTTAATTATTAACATACACATTTTAAACTGAAATTTTATTTTATTTTTTTAAGTGAAATTGATTCAAAAACTGCTGAAAAAATTATGATTTGTCATTTTAAAACAATGTCCAAAGTAAAGGTAGGCATATCAGAATTTAAGAATTTACATACATTTTATTTGTCTTTCTTTCTTTATGACATGCAATCATCTTAGGCTATTCTGTTACATAAATATGTTTCATATTTATTAATATGGCATTTATAGTACAATTGTACTTAATTCAATATTTAATAATAATAATAATAATAATAATAAATAATTAAAAAATGTATTGTATTTAAAAATGCATTTTTTTAAATGTATTTGAAATATATTTAAAATATATTCTTATCCATTTTCTTTTTATTAAAATAATATCTGCTTGGCCTCTACATTCCAAAAAAAAAAAAGTTAAACACTATCGCTTTTTTTGTAATTTATTGTTTGAACTGGTTATTTGGTCTTTTTATAACATGTAATCATCTTAGGCTATTCTGTTGCATGCATGCATGCATAAATAACATTTATCAATATGGCATTTAATAATAATTGATTAATTATTAAATATTTAATAATAAAATATATTTAAATTAAATTAAATAATACTAATAATTACAAAATTAAATAACTATATTTACTAAAAAATTTAAATATTTAATCTGCCTGGCATATTTAGCCCAAACAAAAAATGGTTTTATTTTTAAACTTTGATTCAGAAGCAAATCGGTTTCTCATTTATTCTTCCGATTTATCGTTTCAACCGATACATCATCCGTAACATGACTAAGTCTAGACTGCAACTGCAGTATACATTCAATTTATGTTGTAACCACAATGCAACAAATCTAAAATACACCTACTGCAATGATTGACCGTTTCTATACTGCATCAAAATGGTTTTGGTATGACGCATCAAAACCAGAGCGTCATGTCGCCACCTGCAGTGTAGACACAGCTTGAAAGAGCTGTTAGCTGAGAGAAAAACACACTGCACAACACTTCACTGCATTTACACAAACACGCTGCTAGTAAACACCTTTGATATACAAATTAAAGAGCCCAGGCATGCTTTACACATGGACACACACTGAAAAACAACGCTGAGAAACCTAAACACTGTGCGCTCACGTCTGGGGACCAAAACTGAAAACAAAAGGATGTCTCTGCATCTGAAAAGACTGAGAAGACTGCTGGATTCATGCAATGTAGAAATAACAAATAAGGCCTCTTTACACCTGGCATTAACATGCAATTTGTATCCGGACATTTTTTTAGCCAGATTGCATTTACACATTCATTCCAATGCACCTCCAGTGTGGTCAGACAAAATGCCAGGTGTAAAATTACACACTAGTGGATGAGAAATATGCTGGTAAAATTCAAACCCGCAGGATGAAAATTACAGGGTCTGACGGCACTAAAAAGTATGTCTACTACACAGTGTTTTCATTTCATAAATTCGTTCAAAGGTGCTTTCACTATGTTTCAGTAAGTTTATCAATCATTTTCATTTGATATCGCATGGTACATTGACATACCAAAACACAGTACTGTCATTATTTATTTTCATCAACAATTATTTATATCAGCAATATATCACAAAACACTTTTAAAAGACTTAAAAAGAGTCATTCAAGCTGACATCGATTTAAGTGAATTGAATGTGACAATAACGGGACAGAGACAATAAATATAAAGCAGTCTTTCTATTGTGTTATCACTGCATGCAACAACAAACATATAGCACATCCAATGTAGTCCAATTTAGGAAAAAGTGATTCATGTGAACTGGTTCTTTGAATTAATCCGTTAAAAGCATTCTCAAACTCAAAAGTTATCCGTCTGAATCTGTGTAATAAATCACTTGCTGGATCGTCGCTGACTGCACGTGCACGCAACAACAAACATATAGTACGGCCAATGGAATTCAATTTGGGACCAAATGACTCACATGAACCAGTTCTTTGAATGAATCAGTAAAAGCACTCTCAAACTCAAGTTATTGTCTGATTCAATGTAACAAATCACTCTCTGAATCATCACTGACTGCACATAACAAACATATAGCACGGCCAATATAGTACAATTCAGGAAAAAATGACTTGTGATTCAGCGCTTTGAGTGAATCAGTCAAAAGCATTCTCAAACTTCCAAGTTATCAGTCTGAATCAGTGTATTGAATCACATGCTGAATTTTCACTGGCTGCTAGCAAACAACAAACATAGAACATCAAATGTAGTTCAATTCAGGAACAAATGACTAAGGTGAGCAAGTTCTTTGAATGAATCCGTCAAAAGAATTCTCAAATTCACAAGTTACAATTCGAGACCAAATGACTCATGTTAAGACAGTTCCTTGAATGAATCAGTAAAAAAAACTTTCTAAAATTAAAGTTATTGGCCTGAATCTGTGTAATGAATCCCTCAATGAATCTTCACTGGCTGTTTGCAACAACAAACAAAGCACGGCTAATGCAGTCCAATTCAGGACTAAACTCATCTTGTGAGCCAGTTCTTTTAATGAATCAGTCCGTTCTTTGAACGAATTAGTCAAAAGCACACTCAAACTCAAAAGCTATCGGTCTGATTCAGGGTTATTAAAGTTAACTAAAACATTTGTTACTTGAAATAAAATAAACTGAAATAAAATCAAATATAAAAATCTTAAGTTAATTTTATTTTAGTTACCTCCCACCCAATTTTAATAAACTGTAGTTTAACTTGATGTACAAAAAAAATTAAATAATACCGAAATTGAACAAAAGATTAAAAATAAAATAGGCTATATAAAAGGAAGACTAACACAATTAACAAAAACAAAATAAAATTACTAAAAATGTAAATAAAACTTATTAATTTAGATGGATGTTCACCCAAAACTCAATGTAAACAGTATTTCACACACTGCTCAGCTGTTGTGAATATTCACAATGGGGCCTTTAACAGTAGCCGAATCCAGTCATGGGGCTGTTCTGTTGAATTACAGGCAACACTGCACTGTTACACAGTCAATATTTTGAGCATGGGCTGTTTCACACCCACCACCCACATAGCCATGTTTGTCCTCTGCGTGCACAGCTCTCAAAGGTATTGGGTGAATGTGTTTTACACAAAAACACACAACCACCCAAAGATGAGGAACTGTCATATGCAAAGCACACAAAAGATCTCGGTCCCAATGCTGCAGATGCGGAAGTTTTGGACAGTCTGTACCAGTGTGAATCAGTTATGTTGACAGATGTGCTTTACTACTAATGACTGAACTACAACAGTAAATAAATAAAGCAGCAGTTCACAGACAAAACAAACCAGTCAGTTAATGGAAACCACAAGGTGCAAAACACTAAATTATTAAATAGGCCAAACAATGTGCACAGATACCAATAAATAAATAAATGTATTACAAATGCCTAACCTTAAGAAATTAAATGTTATTTGATTTAAAATTATTTCAGGCAATTCAAATTATTATATCCCAAAATGACGACTCTTTGGAACTTGTAAAGTCATAGATTAAAATAATAAATAAAGTCATTCAACTGAGACTGCCTTGCTCTCAGTTGTTGAAGCCCTAAGACTGGCAAGAGCGGCTTCCAAATCTTCAATACTTATCTTGCTGGATCTGTCCACTGCTTTTGACATGGTTAACCACCAGATCCTCCTGTCAACCCTATTGGCAAAGGGCATCTCAGGAACCGCACGCCAGTGGTTTGAGCCTTACCTTTCAGATAGGTCCTTCAAAGTATCTTGGAGAGGTGAGGTGTCCAAGTCGCAACATCTAACTACTGGGGTGCCTCAGGGCTCAGTTCTTGGACCACTTCTCTTCTCTGTCTACATGGCATCATTAGGTTCTGTCATTCAGAAACATGGCTTTTCATACCACTGCTATGCTGATGACGCTCAACTCTACCTCTCACTCCACCCTGATGATCGACGATAAAAAAAGAGCCACCACTGGCTCTGCACCCCTTTACCTAAATTCATTACTTCAGACTTATGTGCCTCTAGAAGCTTGCGTTCTGCAAGTGAACGTCACTTTATTGTGCCATCCCAAAGAAGCACAAGATGACTTTTACGTATTTTTAAAATAACTGTTCCCTCCTGGTGGAATGACCTGCCCAACTCAATCCGAGCAGCTGAGTCCTTAACCATCTTTAAGAATCGGCTAAAAACACATCTCTTCCATCTTTATTTGACCCTCTAACTCTAGCACGCTCTATTCTAAATTTATTCTTAAAAAAAAAAAAAACACCTGTCCCTTTAAGACTTGCACTATATTCATTTTCTGCTTGTTTTCTTTTAAAAAAACAAAAAACAAAAAAAACTAACACTTGCTTTCTAATCTTTTTGTATTCTATCCGTTTTCCTTTCATTTATTATACAATTAACAAAAGCAAATAGACCTCTAACACTAGCTTGCTATATTCTTTTTCTATTCTATCTGTTGTCTTTTTTATTTATTATATTATTTAATAAACCCTTGCTACGTGTACTGCGTTAAGCTAACTGGGTCTTGTTAGATCACTTGTATGTCATTGCTCTTTTGTTGATTTTGATTGCTTCCATTGTCCTAATTTGTAAGTCGCTTTGGATAAAAGCGTCTGCTAAATGACTAAATGCAATGTAAATGTAGATAAAATGTATTAATATTATCCTGAACTACACTCTTAAAAATAAAGGTGCTTCAAAAGGTTCTTAACAGCGATGCCATAGAAGAACCATTTTTGGTTCCACAAAGAAGCATTCAGTCAAAGGTTCTTTAAAGAACCATCTCTTTCTTACCTTTTTGTAATCTGAAGAACCTTTTTTTCACCACAAAGAACCTTTTGTGAAACAGAAAGGTTCTTCAGATGTTAAAGGTTCTTTATGGAACCATTTAGACAAAAAGGTTATTCTATGGCATCGTGAAGCACCTTTATTTTTAAGAGTGTATGCAGGCCCAAAAATATGCAAAATGATCACCAAGACCAGTCAGTTTTGGGTTGCAAGCCACCAGTTGAGACACTATGCGACAGACCATATGCGACATGAAACTAAAATTTGAAATAATGCACTTCCAAATGACAAATGAGAAAAGAGCGATGCATTGAAAACAACGCATGCAATACGATTAAAATGAAATCATGCAAATTATAAAAACTTGACACAAAGGAAAAATGTGCACTTCTGATTTAAATAAAAAAAATTGTCATCATCATGTGAACCAGCACATGGTCTGCAACTATGTGTGTGTGTGCCTGTACGTCTTTGAAAATGCATCAGAGCGTTTGCTGCTTTCTGCATCTCGGTGTGTGATATAATTCTTGGTTTTATATTGTCAAGTGTTATGCTTTCGGCGAAAAAGGGCCATGTCTGATTTCGTTATGACTGATGACTGTGGCCTACTTATCAATCTGCAGATTTTCATATTGATAAATACGGGTAAGAGGTCAGAACAGCTCTTGAGCATGTTAAGAAATGAAACGGAGTCAGGCTGGGTTTCAGTCAAGTTTCAGACCATTTCGTCAAAAGTCAAATGGAAAACAAACAAGGGCATGTAAACAGAAATCTAACAGTCAGGCTCTGCAAGTAAAAATCCCATTAATTTTCTCCATAAAGATTTGTCTTTTAGTTTTTTTATTTTATTTTAATGCATTTTTGCTTCATGTAAGTTTGCAAATGTTGTGAATCATCTCAAAGCTAGTTGGTTTGCGTCAAGATTTTTATAAATCCCTATGAAGAAAATAAATAAGAAAAAGCTGCCTCTAAGATGTCAATCAATATCTCACTTTTAAAAATGCAAGCAAAAAACATAAACAAACAACTTCCATATATCATATGCAACTGGCAATTAGTTTCGGTTTAAAACTCTGCAGCCTGTTTTTATACCAAATATTGTTGTTGATCTGATTCAGTTATTAGTGGCTTGTTAAAAGAGTTGAAATGACTCTGGACGTAGTTGCGTGAGCATCTGCATGAGCACAAGGTCACCGTGAAGCTCTAACACGCTCCAGATGGGAGGATGCGGTTTTCTAGAATTAGAAATATTTTCCACAGCACTGGCTGCAATTGTTGTACAGCAAATGACACTAGAAAAACAAGACACCTCCAACACGAAAATAATTGCAAAATCTGAAATCTAACTTTGATGCAGCATGTTTTGATCGTGCTTGATCACACACCAACAAGCCACATTAGAAGACGTCAACATAAAACACTAACACAAACTCTATAAGGTCTAATCCAATCCACAAAGCCACACTCTGTTGGTTCAAATGTATTGCACACTGCTAGCTTTCCTGGTGTCCGTATTCATCTTTTCATTTTAAGGTTTCTAAGCACTCACCAAACTTTCTAAGCACCAAACTTGTTCAGACTACATCTACATTAAAGGTCTGTGGTATCCAGCCCTGGAAGCCCTGTTTAATGAACACCATTTGGGGCCAACAACAGATGTTTCTCAAGCCTTGTTGCATAGACGTAAAAAAGCACACACAAATATTGCAAGGCTCTCTTTGCAATGCTTGATTCTGATTGGTTAGTCAACTAGTCGTGGCTTTCTGCAGTCAAATATGTTTGCATAAGGACACAAACTGTATTTCCTACATTGCTTTAAATGCATATAAATGCACACAATATGTTAGCACTTTGTCTCTGGTCTAGTCATTTTTAACTTGATGATCATACAACACTTCTGTGAAATCTGACAGCAGATAATCATACTAATTTATCTGCTGTGCACAGGCTGGTTTTAAAGTTAGGACTTCCCTGAAACAAAGTTTCTCACGCAAAGAAATTATCAGCCAGCCTGCAGCTTCCTCTCTTAGCATAGCTGCCCTCACTGCTGCTATTGTAGCGAACATACCAAACATGGAGCATACAATTATAGAATCAAGGCATGAACTAGTATGCGCTCTTTAATGCAGCCTCCACGCTCACACACCAGTGCTCACAAGCACACACATACTAAGATGCATGCAGTGAAACAAACTATGATGCATGCAGCGCACAGCAAAAAGCAGACACATTTCTCTCTTTAACAAGATTAAACTAATAAAATGTCTAAAAAAAGAACTGATGAATGCATCGCTAATTTGAAGCTCAAACGTGTATGCATGCTTCTGACATTTATTGGAGAGTATACACTTTAAGTGTTTGAATTTTCTTGGCGTACATTGCCTTTCCCTTATATAGACATTCAGAGCAAGTCCTCGCATCTCTGCCAAGATTCCTCAGCAGCCAATCAAGAGTCTTGATACGGCTGTGCCGTGACCCCTCAAGTGAGCAGACGTCATTTGCTGCCTGAATGAACTACCAAAACTAGCAATTAGGCTATCATGCTGTGTAACCAGGAGAAATGGAGCATGGCGCAGAAAAAGGCAGACAAAACCATAATTGTGTCCTTATTAGTTTCATTACACATAGGCCTGTCATGATAACAACTTTTGGTTGTGCGATATATTGCCCCAGAAATAACTGCGATAAGCGATATTATTGTCATTTTAAAGACCATTTTATGCCACTGAATATAATATCATAATGGAACAGCATAATAATACAAGAAGGCCTACACACTTCCAAATGACAACAAACTTTTAATTTTTAAGAATATTTAGATCATGGAAATTAAGTATCAAAATATTAGATACCTTAAAAAACTTGAATAAATAGTAAATGAACATTTTCTAACAAAAAGTGCAAAGTAATAAGTAAAAAAAAAAGAAGAAAAGTGCACTTTTATGGAGATTTTTCCATCTACAGATTTTTCCCGGACCTTCTTTTCTCTGTAAATGAAGGGTGCACACACTATTGCTGAAAATCACAATCACAGCAGTCAGATGTCCGTATGCACAAAGGCACAGATCCCTAAACAAGGCCATATCTGCAGATGAAACTTTTTTTGTAGAAGCATATTTTAAATTTGAAGTAGCGCCTCATGACTACACCGCGTTATGTACGAAAAGCTGCAAAAGACACAGGCGCAAGTGGAATGTAAAAAACACGGTGACATTAATTTTTAAGTAAATATAATGGGCGATATATTGCGTCACCAAAAATGATTGCGGTCATGTACATATACTGCGCGATAAGTCGATATATTGATTATTTGCGACCGGCCTAATTACACATCATAGTATCAATCAAACCCTGTTTCAAATTGGCTGTTTGTCTTAAGTGTGGGTGGATTAATTAGGTTAAATGAGTGTTAATGTGAAAATATCCCATGTTTTAGACCCCTCGTTCTTCTATGCAGCACAAAAGGATAAATGTAGCAGAACGTAAGATGCCTCATGACTACACCGCGTTATGTACGAAAAGCTGCAAAAGACACAGGCGCAAGTGGAATGTAAAAAACACGGTGACATTAATTTTTAAGTAAATATAATGGGCGATATATTGCGTCACCAAAAATGATTGCGGTCATGTACATATACTGCGCGATAAGTCGATATATTGATTATTGCGACCGGCCTAATTACACATCATAGTATCAATCAAACCCTGTTTCAAATTGGCTGTTTGTCTTAATTGTGGGTGGATTAATTAGGTTAAATGAGTGTTAATGTGAAAATATCCCATGTTTTAGACCCCTCGTTCTTCTATGCAGCACAAAAGGATAAATGTAGCAGAACGTAAGATCAGTTTTAAATTTGCCTAATTTAATATTAAACGTTGTTATTTGCTGAAAATCCTCCCCTCCGCCAAAGCTCACATTTGTATTAATGTGTATTACAATTTATGGCCTCATGACCCTTCTCACTATTTTTGACATTAAACTCAATTGGTTCTCATGTGCCAACCAAGCTGCCATATTTGCATATATGTGAACAAAATTTAATTTTTTTATTAACTAAAACACAGCATAGCTCTCAAATCTCATTTACGATTGCATATATTTCAAAATAAAGCTTCAAGACAAGTCACTCCAGATTTGCCTTCAACAAATACAAATGCATTTTGTTCTTGCGTGATTTGTCATTGCAAACAAACTTCGTGCAACACATCTTGAAGTCACATATTTGAATATATGTGAATGAACACATTCATGGTTGCATGTTTGCATATATTTAGGTATAACACTTCAAAATAAGTCACGCCAAAATTACAAATGCAACTGGTTCTTGCATGACTTGTCATTGACAACAAACATCATGCAACACACCGACATGCCATATCTGAATTCTGCTTAAATTTTTAAAATTTACTCAACCTATCTTTGTATCTTTCTGGGATGAAGTCATTATGTACATTAACATTAATTTGGGACAAATATAATGTGATTTAATGGAAAACTAGTGAGAGGTGCTCTGTGGCATGGATAGACACCGAGTGGTGCCGCCAGTGTGCGTACACACATAGAAAACAGTTCAAATTTTAAAGATGTAATACAGCACTGCGCTTCTCGTCTGGTGTGCGACCCTCCTTCAGTAGTTACCTCCTTCAGAGGTTACACTGATGTATCTTAATTTCTTCGTGCTGTTGCTTGCAACCAGAGCAGTCTTCTTTTGTGTGTTTGCAGGTGATAAATATTTAGTTCCAGGTTTTTTGAAGTGAAAGAAAAAAAAAACACCCCACAACAGTTTTACGACTTTTTTTTTGCAAAAATAGCATGTGTATTACAATTTATGGCCTCATGACCCTTCTCACTATTTTTGACATTAAACTCAATTGGTTCTCATGTGCCAACCAAGCTGCCATATTTGCATATATGTGAACAAAATTAAAAAATTTTATTAACTAAAACACAGCATAGCTCTCAAATCTCATTTACGATTGCATATATTTCAAAATAAAGCTTCAAGACAAGTCACTCCAGATTTGCCTTCAACAAATACAAATGCATTTTGTTCTTGCGTGATTTGTCATTGCAAACAAACTTCGTACAACACATCTTGAAGTCACATATTTGAATATATGTGAATGAACACATTCATGGTTGCATGTTTGCATATATTTAGGTATAACACTTCAAAATAAGTCACGCCAAAATTACAAATTGGTTCTTGCATGACTTGTCATTGACAACAAACATCATGCAACACACCGACATGCCATATCTGAATTCTGCTTAAATTTTTTAAAATTTACTCAACCTATCTTTGTATCTTTCTGGGATGAAGTCATTATGTACATTAACATTAATTTGGGACAAATATAATGTGATTTAATGGAAAACTAGTGAGAGGTGCTCTGTGGCATGGATAGACACCGAGTGGTGCCGCCAGTGTGCGTACACACATAGAAAACAGTTCAAATTTTAAAGATGTAATACAGCACTGCGCTTCTCGTCTGGTGTGCGACCCTCCTTCAGTAGTTACCTCCTTCAGAGGTTACACTGATGTATCTTAATTTCTTCGTGCTGTTGCTTGCAACCAGAGCAGTCTTCTTTTGTGTGTTTGCAGGTGATAAATATTTAGTTCCAGGTTTTTTGAAGTGAAAGAAAAAAAAAACACCCCACAACAGTTTTACGACTTTTTTTTTGCAAAAATAGACAAATCTATTGGATATTTGTCCCTATTTTCCTCATAGAAATTAATAAAAATGAAAACGTTGCTTGGTTTTCCATCAGTACTAGTTGGCATGGCATACTCTCCGGCTAAGACTGATTGACAGTTGACTGTGCAAAGGAGATTGCAATTCCATTTGAATTTTGTGAGGGTTGAAGCAGGACGTGGAGAAAGTGAAATAGCAAATGAGTGATTTTCTATTGCTATTCCAAAATGACAGGGTCACAACTCGTAAGACATTGGAAATGCAATTGCAAATGTACTTTGCGTTTCCATTTAAAATTCGGCAGACATGTTACATACACGGAAAAGAAAATGGAAATACAAATGTGCGATTTGCAATTGCATTTGCATTGTCACAATGTATGCGTCGACAAATTGAAAATGCAATTGCAAATACAATTTGCAATTCCTTTTGAATATTGTCCAAAATATCATTCCATAGACGAGACATATTTGAATATATCAGAATGAAATTTACATTTTTATTAACTAAAACAATGTAGCTCTTAAATCTAATTTTATGTATATAAATATAACGCTTCAAGACAAGACACACCAGATACTCCGTACCAAAATTAACAAATCTAATTGGGTGATTTGTCATTGACGTCAAAATTCATGCAACACATCCTAATGTGCCATATATTAATGTAAATGATTACAGAATTGTCCAAATTTCCATTTGAATTACTTTGCCAAGTTTTAAATAGGCTAGTTGACCTCCTTCAAAATAGGGCTGCAACAAACGATTATTTTGATAATCGATTAATCTAATGATTATTAGAAAGATCAATCAACTAATCATCGATTAGTTCATTGATTAATCCGTAGAATTTGAATATTCAGCTTTTGCAATTAGTTAAAATATTGAGTTATACATATTTTTATTGTCGACGTTGTCGATAATGTTGACTAATCGTTTCAGCCGTACTTAAAAAAAAAAAAATAGGCTAATCTAAACTAAAAGATCTAACCAATATACCAAGCTATTATAAGCCAACAAGTACTACCAACTACAGAAATACAATTATCAAATCAGGCCAAAAACAATAGTAGAAGTCACTCTTGAAAGATCTCGAACGTTCACCTTACCTTAGGTGGGTCATAGAGCTCCAGCTGGTACCTCTCACTAGTGGTTTGTTCGTTGATCCTCCTGACCTGCAGGCGGCAGCGCAACCAATGCGGGGGTGTGTCTGAGATAGTGTCATCCACCTCCAGGTACCTCAGCTGCCCCTCTTTACAAACACTTCCTGTCTCTTGCCTCCGTCTCACAGTTCGCAATGGATTCCATCGTTCCCACCGCGCACCCTTCTGCGAGGTGCGATGGGCGAGTACCTGCACAGTCTGAGGTGGGGTTTGAGAGGTGCATTCAACAGTCACCGAGGGTCCGGCCCCTTTGATCGAATCCTCCCTTGGGAAACCACTTGAGGATTCGTCAAGTTGCGGGGATTTTTTAAAGAGTCGGCATACGCTTTCTCGAATGCCCCTGACGGAAAAGTGGGTAACGTCACTACGGGAAGGAAAGGGAAACAAAGGGGGAGAATATTGTTCAGACCCGGTCCTCCGCTCCGGTTGTTCATCTTCCTGGCTATGATGCCGCGTTCTATGTGTAGTGTCTGCAGGAGAGCAGCGCAGCAACTGCTCCTGTTCCCTAGGGACGCCGGCGGCATCTGGTTTGGGTGCCAACACGGCAACTAGCGGAGTCACTCCCGGCCGCACGGTATCCCGGTAGTCCAGCACCCCTGAGAAGGAAGTGATGCGTAAGCGGGCAGTCATGGGCAGTAAGGGTGGTGGTGGCGGCAGACGTGGGGCAGGTTCTGCATCTTTAGCCACCTCGCTGCTGAAGTGGTGCTGGAAGAGGGCGCTGAACTGCTTCGAGAAACTTTCCGGCGGGACCACATCCTGCACCGGCCGCTCTCTGACGAAGCGCTGGTAGTGGTGGGCAAGTTCTCGGGCCGTGGTGCTGGCATGCAACTCGCAGAACTCCCTCCATCCACAAGGAGGTGCTACGAACGGTGCAGTGCTCGTGGTCTGCTGGACAGTGTTACCATTCATTGCAGTAACCAGCACAGCAGGGAATCACTGCGAACAACAAATGAACAACATCAAAAATTGCATCCATAAGCAATAAATTATGAAACTGTGCTATATTGTGTCTAGGGTTGCAAAGAGGCAGAACATTTCTAGTAAATTCCTGTAAACTTTCCAGGATTTTTTGGAAGTTTTAGGGAATTAGTTTCCAGAAATTCACCACCCCTTTGCAACCCTAACTGCGTCAACTAAAGTATATTGTGTATGGCTGCGTTCACAATATAGCACTGCCTCAAGTTAATAACAAAATTCTCAAGTTCACACTTCATTTAAGCCTTATTTTGAAGCTAATTCAGTATGTTCAAGCAAAGGTTAACACATGGACTCTATGGGTGCTGCATATTAATACTGAAAGTAATTTGCAGTAGCAAAACATCCATACGTTATTCATTAATGTTATTCATTGCTTATATGCAAACTAATAATATGTTTATGATTGGATTGATGGCTAAATAGGATTTAAAAGTATTCGAGCAAACACCACAATCAATTCAATTGAGCTTGATTCAAATGAAATTTTAGCCAAGTTGAGGGGCGTCGAAGAACTTCGGGCCAGATGCTTGCGCCAGCGCAAACCCTCTTTTGACGATAAAAAACTACTGTCAGGATTTATTAAAAACGTGCAGTGAAAATTAGCGCTGAAAAGGTGTGGACATTAATTTTTGCAGCTGACCTTATTGCATATGCATTTGTAGGAGTTTCCCTTTCAAGCGCAAAATTTATGGGAGGAGAGTATTTAAATGAATCACACAGCATGATTTAGTAAGGTTTGCAGTGATCAACTTACTGGTATTTTACTGGAGAAAGCATGTCTTTTTGCACCTGTGCTGTTAGTAGATTACACAAATTTATTATCATTGGCTCTGCTTGCTTCTTTATTTTGAGCATTGTCAGTAAATCACTTGCAGAACTCCCCATTCTACTCCCATCAGCATCCTATCCTGTTTTTAATTAGAATAAATTCTATATATTGTGTTATAGAGATTGGTTTTCATATCATAAAAAATGTTTCATTATTCTAGCGAGTGAGAACAATCTATCTCTTTGTTTACACTGCGCATCTGCTGACGTAGGAATCTGTGTACCGAAACTGTTCAATGAATCCAACTTTCTATGAACGCTAACAAAGCGTATCAGTTTAGCTCATCACCACATCGCTGACAGCATCTCTTGAACTCAACTGGTACGATACAGATTCTTCACTTTTACTCTCTCACTCATTCAGCTCTCCAGTACAGGAAGAGAGTGACTAATATCGCTCATGCTGCTTTATAACGCGCCACAGGTCAGAGGCAGAAATATCTGTAAGGACATCTTTGATGTAAAGAGGGAGACTGAGGAAGTTGAAAGTGTCAAAGGCATCTGATACGAGTCACCGACCTTGTGGAGCAAACCACCTTCAGAATCAGATCACAGACGCCATTTGCAGCCGGGGAAATTGTTGTTTGAGGCTCAAAAAAAAAAACTCAGCACATGGGTGCCGAGCTTCACCAGATGTATGGCGACACAACTGGAATCAATCTCCCCATTCTCATTCCCCACATTCTCATTTACCAGCGCGTGGCCATCTCGGATGCCTGTGAACGTTTAACTCTGCGTGAGAAGTAAATGCGTTCTTAAAGTTCTGTTGGAAGCCCTGAAGCATGACAAAATGAAGGTTTAGTACATGAAAAAAGCAATAGATCAGAAAAACCACAACACTTGCATATTCAGAGAGAAAAAACAGATGAGGGGCCCATTCTATAGATGGCACCACATGCTCTTTGCTCTCTTATTGGGTGACAGGAAGCATTAACCTACACAAGGAGAGGAACACCTATCACACATTTAACTGTTTTCTTTGGTGTGCAAAGTTCTTTTCTGACAAGACAAGCAAAACTGATCGCAAACGTCTTTGAGATGTGTTGCTGGTGTGGTGGTTTGGACACAAGGCTTCTTAACTTGCTTAAAGGAGTGGTTTGCTTAAAAATGCAAATTTTGGCATAATTTACAACATTATATACAACAATCCTCATTTTTGATAGAAGTCAACCTGAAATGGTTTTATATATTAAATAATCATGTGGTAAAGCCAATTTTGTGGTAATTCATTAAATGAATTCACTAGAGATGCACCGATCGATCGGCCAGGGATCGGAATCGGCCGATTTTCCTCATGATCGGCCTGGATCGGTGATCGGCCGGTCAGTCTCACTTCTTTCAGATTTCGAGCCGATCCGTTTTGTTACCAGCGGCACAGGCAATAACCTCAGCCGCGCATTCTCACTCTCTTCTCTCCGACGACCCCTTCTCTCACACACACACACACGTCTCATTCGCTCCGGTTAAATAGTGCTTGTATTGCGCATTATTTTAGTCATTCCCACAGGTTTATATCCGCGCTCAGTCTCAAATAGCTTGTGAGCCACAAATACCAAAATGAGTGGCTAACTGCGCTAAAATGTTCAAATACATAAATTGTCAAAATGCCCGTTTTGGCGAGTATCCAGTT
>NW_015505573.1:1362411-1378077 GCF_001515645.1 Sinocyclocheilus grahami
TGGATAAACTCTTAAAGGGACCGCAGTCCAATATACCTGCTGCTGTCTGTCATGTTAATCAAAGAACAAAAGACAAAGAAAATAATGTTCTGCTCTTCACTGAATACGTTTTATAACTTTAATGGTAAGCATTAATCTGTATTTAATTTTTACAATGAAGACTACAGAAATTAATCAAATGTAAAATAACACTGGATGTGTTATTTTACATTTGATTACTTTAATTTCTGTAGTATTTCTTAACTGAATAAAAACTTGCTTAACCTGAAAAACTTAGTTTCATAGCTTTCTTTATTCTATTGCATTTATTTGTGCTGTTGTTTGCAATTTTTTTTTATTTGTTCTTATTTTATTACTGTCTTTTTACTTGTGTTTTTTTATGAAAATAAAACTTTGCGTTGAAGAAAAGTAGATTTTTGTTTGTATATGCTGTCAATTATAGTTCTTAGAAAGAAAATAGGAATCGGTAAAAATCGGTATCGGCAGATCACACTAACAAAAAATCGGAAATCGGAATCAGCCAAGAAAATTGCAATCGGTGCATCTCTAGAATTCACAAATGAAAATTACAGGTTATTTTCCATTTGTATTTTTGAACTTTATGGGCGCAAAGCGAAAATCAAGATTATTCAGAGCAAATGTGGAGAGCCATTCACACAATTTATTTTTGTATCTAAATATGTAAGATGTAGGGCAGTGTAACGGACAGAAAAATGTATATACCCACTTATCACTGCAAAACCAGTTTGGTTTTGGTTTGAGACGTGAAATCAAAATCAAACGAAACCCTAAATCAATTGGGTTTTTTTTGTTTTTTGAGGAAAAATGTTTTTTTCTTTGGAAGATATTGGCATCATTTATATAACCTCTTGTCATTGCAATGTGTTTGGAAAATCATGCAATCATGTTCTATTTCATCAACCAACAAGACTTTCTTGGTCAACCAGCATCAGACTAGCACCTAACCAAAGTCATACGCTGATGTTTCAAGCAGAATTCGTGACATACATGGTGTTTACAGCACGGGACATCCTGCGGAGCGCATGCTCTCGCCACGCGCACTCATGCTGTTGTTCAGAGCACATGCAGTGTTACGCGGTCCCGCCCCCTGCGCTGGCCCCTGGGTGTTCGTTCTATCAGTGATCATCCGGCCCACTAATGACTCAGCAACCTCCAAACAGACTAACATCACTTCCTCTCCGGCCGTCTCTCTGCCCCTTCCTCATCCCTCACATGCATGCATGTTAAATTCCCGTTCTTGTAATACTTCCATCATTCTGCTTTCATTGCATCCTCACTGCACTATTTCTCCCATCTTTAAACCTCTACATACTCACGCAGCCACTTCATTGTTCTCATACTTTTAACACATTTCCTGTTTCATGCCATTAAGCTTATTCATTTCACTCACTTATCTTTTCCTCTCTCCTAATACTAAGTCTTAACTACCCTGGTAATGCTCTTTCTGGGCTTAAATATAAGTCTTAGATAGGATTTAGGCCTAAATTAACAGCATAATCCATAATATAGTTATTTTATGTAAATCAACCTCAAATCGTTTTATATATTAAATAATCATGTGATAATTGTTTTTCACAATCCATTGAATTAAATAATTTTCAAATGAAAATTACAATTCATTTGCCTATTTTCTATTTGTATTTGGAAAAAACGCATGCGTTTTTTAAAAAGTTGAACTTTTAACTTGAGCAGCGTACTGTTTAGAACACTGTATCATGCGA
Source organism: Sinocyclocheilus grahami (assembly GCF_001515645.1). NCBI lineage: Eukaryota > Metazoa > Chordata > Actinopteri > Cypriniformes > Cyprinidae > Sinocyclocheilus > Sinocyclocheilus grahami. The sequence continues at coordinate 1,364,154 of NW_015505573.1, forward strand.
AAGACACTACAAATGATGCCAGATGTGAGTGCAACGGTCAAAGACGTCCATGTAGCTTATGTTTACATAGAAAACAATGGGAAAGCAGTGCAGTGGAATGCAAAAACATGTTCTGTATGAACAGTCACCAAGTCTGGCATCAGTACAAATGCATCTTCATGCTATACAAAACTTGAGGTAAAATCATATGACTAAAAAACTGCATTAAAAACACTGTAAATAACTAATATTTGAAATTCTCTAACACTTGAATGTGTTATCACTGTGATTGGCTGCTGTGGTTGGTTACCATGCCATTGCTATGTGGTTGCTAAGGTGTCCTGATTGTTTTAGTCATTGTATATATATTAGGGATGCAACAATAAAGTTAGCCCAATAAAGTTTTTCTTTTAACCATGGTTTTCGGTTTTTGGATGGCTTGTTTTTTTGTGATTTACTGTGCGATTTTTAAAACACACACACACACACACACACACACACACACACACAACTCCTGTACACTTCTGTACACTGGAGAAAAACATAGATTATCATGTCATGTCTAAACTGAAACTTTTAACTTCACAGAACAACTTAAAAAAGGTGTTCATGGCGTGAGATGCTGAAAAACAGTGAGGCACAACACAAAGACGCGCAAATTAGTCTAGTGTTAAAGGTCTACCTTGGCCAGACCAACAAACTTGGATCACTGGGGACTAAAAGCCAGTGTTAAAGGGGCAGTATATAATAAAAAAAAATACATAAAAAGCATTAAAAAAACACCATAATACATTTGCAGATATTTAGGAAACATGCTAAGTTCACATGTTTTGTTCTCCGAAAAACAATGCTACATCCAGTAATTCTACTTTGAAATGTGTGTTCCGTGTCGGAATGTCTGTTTTTGTTTTGGTCTGGGTGATTCCGCCCATTGCCAATTTACCCAAAAGGATTTTTTTTGACACCCTGGGTCGTCAGTTGGTGGAAAACACAGCGCATCACATCCATGGAAGCCAGCAAACAAACTGATTCTACCTGACCTAAAACGCCTCAGCATCCATCTAAAAAAAACCTATGACCAGAGGCATATTAAAATGCAGATAAATCAACTCACAGTGTACAGCTGGTCAACTTCCATTGTCATTTACGATCGTACCTGTTGCGTGTCCTCAATCTGGCAACCCGTGTGAGCATCACGTCTGAGGAGCAGTGAGCGGGAAAAACAACTCTACGATATTTTGAATCTGGACTGCAGTACCCATTTCAACCACTGGTTGTCAATATTACATACCGTACCTTTAAGCTTATGTTCAATGATTTGAAATAAAAGAAAAAACACATTGAGTCCTTAACACACTTTTTTTTTTTTTTTATATCTCTTCAGTGATTTACTCTTCTTTGCTGCAATAATATCCAACTGGAGTTTTTCATATCACAATACTGATACATGCAATTAATTGTGATAAATTTTATGAATTCATCAGCATATCGTTCAAATAATTCAATGATTTAAAAGAAATTAATCAAAGTAATCAACATGGGAGGAATGGTTTGTAAACAGCCAGAGCAGCAGGATACAAAAAAGAAGGGGCTCTTGGGATTGTTTTCCCCTTTGCCGTCATTGCGTTTACGTCACATTTCCGGTGACCTAGCTGGCCACACTGTCCAGACATTGTTTATGCCCACCATGTCACCAGCATGCATTCTCACACTCATTATGCTCAGAAACACAGAAAAATTATATTTCTTAATTTTTCTTTTTCAGGGTAGTTTAAAAAGATAAACAAATATTTAATTTTTTACTTATTTTTAATGTTTAATTCAATTTAATTTATTTTTAATAATAATACATTTTCAATAAAATACAAGTGACATTTGCCTGTGAAAAAGTCACAGACACAAATTAATGCTAGGTTCTTGTCGTGCAGTTGCTAGGGTGTTTCTAGGCGGTTACTAGGTTGTAGTGCTGGGCGGTATACTGGTTCATACTAAATACCAGTGTTTATTTTTGTTATAATATGCATTTTTTAAATACCGCAATACCGGTGTATGTCGCTTAAACAACGTTCGGAACGCGACACTGTTTGAAAGGGGTCTCTCTTTTCACTGTTGCACTGTGGTGAGGGAACAGCTGTATGTGTTACTAAGCATGAAAGTTCAGAAACTGAAGCTGTAGAACTAATAGAACGTGATGACACAGAACAACTCATCCACAATGACTGCCACAAACATCCACCGCCCCTGCCATCAGCTCCCACGTCTCACACACACAAGCGCGACTTTATGAGCGTAGTTCATATCACATGCACATTTTTTTGGGGTTGTTTTTTTTTTGTTTGTTACGCAGAGTGTGCTGCATGAGACAAAAAAGTAATATAGCCAGAACAACCATATAGCCACTCTTTAGTGTAGATGCATGTTGATTTTATCAGACGATGCCGCGATTATAAATGAGAGTGACTCATGTTTAACATGTATTAAAAGGGGTCGTGTTTCGTCACTATTTAGTGTGCTATTTTTTGACAATATTCACTCATCATGACAGTAAAATAGGGCATTCGAAGTCAATATACTGCAGTATTTCCTCTCTCAATCAGTAGAAAATATGGTTAACACCCGGTCATGCATGAAAAAAAACATACACCGTCATGTACCGTGGAACCGGTCTAATTTTGAAAAATACCGAGATATACATTTTTGGTCATACCGCCAAGCACTACTAGGTTGTTCTGAGGGTTGCTTTCTGGCCCGAATCCAAACAGCTCAAAGTCTCTATGGTTTTCTAGAGCCGGATTCACAAAACATCCTTAAGAATAAAAAAAATGTCTATTTTTTCTTATTTTCTAACTTTAGAATTAAAGGTGCCATAGAATGCAAAAATCACTTTTATAAGGTGGTTGAACACAGTTGTGTGGCCGCAGTCAGTGTGTGAAAACAACCAGCCTATAATGGTAAAAATTCACCCACTCATGTTTTTATAATCCCAATAAATCATAAACGGTCTCTCCAAACGAGCGGTTCCAGATTTCTCCCTACTATGATATCATACTCGGGGAAAGTCCCGCCCATTTGTGATGATCTCTGCCCTATTAGCATAGACACAGCCCTGAGTGAGAAGCAGCAGTCCGCCATTACTTTTTTCTTGCTATAGCTGCTCGAGATACAATGTCAGCGCCAAAGAGCCATTACAAGTGTCCTGTGTTGGGATGCACCAACGAACATAGGAGTCTCCATAGACCGCTGAGGACACGGTGGTTAAATTTAATTTTCGAAGGAAATGTCTCCGAAAAAAACAGAAAAGTCCTATATGTTTGTGCTAATAATTTTACGCTGGACTGCCTCACAAATGAGGGACAGTTCAGCACAGGAGTTGTGCAAAGACTGCTTCTGAAAAAGGGATCGATACCAACGCTTTGTGCGCAAACGTCCAGACTCCAGACAAAGTAAGCATCACGCGTCATATTTTGTTTTCCAAAAGAGCTTCTTGGCTCTCTGTAAGGCTAATGTTGCTAAAGCTACCATTGTCTCTGCCGGTTTTCACAGATGCTGCCTTCACGTGCTACCAGAATGATCGTAAATAGGAATGTGGTAGTTAAAAATTGCATTTGGAAGCAATATGAAGTCAGTAACACGGTCACCACCAGTAAAACTTTAACACCGGTATGCCGGAGCATGAGCTCTTGAAGCTCCGCCCTCTTCTGAAAAGGGAGGTGGGAGCACCAGCTCATTTGCATTTAAAGGGACAAACATAAAAACGTCATGTTTTGGCTCATACCCTAAAAGTGGCAATTTCAACAAGCTATAAAAATTATCTGTGGGGTATTTTGAGATAAAACTTAACATACACACTCTGGGGGCATCATAGAACAATTTTAAATATTGTATCAATGCATTCTATGGCACCTTTAAGTATATTTAGTATTCCCCCCAAAAAATTCTTACGAATGTTCTTATCTTTTTTCGTACAATTGTTCTAAAAGACAAAACTTGAAGATTCCTGAAAAGAAAAAAACTGTGTTCTTAAAAATCATCATAAATGATCTCATAAAGATAACTTCCAGCTAGGGCTAGGCGATAATTCGATAATGATAATTATCGCGATATAATTTTCCTCGATAAAAACGATATGAAGAGTTCGATAAATGTTCGATATAATGTTTATGGGCCAAAAGCGGAACAAAACAACGCGACTCATTTGAATCGCGCGCCACACGGATCGTTTATTCACTCGGTCGGATAACAGTTCAAATGGCTGCGCGGCGTGAGCTCAGAACAGATGCGTTTACTTAGTCACGCAAGCTCTAAGCAGCGCTGTGAGATCCAGTGTGAAGCGCTTGAACTCTATTCATTTAGTTTAGATTTAAACTAGTTTAAAGCCAAACAGGAGAAACACTGTGTGCAATGAACGAGACAGTCAGAAGGCTTTTCAATCTACACATCGCCATCATTTACCATGGATTTACTGTAGTAACACTCACTGCACCATGGTATTGTGGCAGAAATGTGCGATATTCACGCTGAATTTTAGTACAGTAATGGTATATAATTATAGTATGTATTTGTGATTAAGCTATAGCATGTGTGCATTTATACTGAATGTTTTTAGACTACTGTTTTTCATACAGGCTGAGGACACGGTGGTTAAATTTAATTTTCGAAGGAAATGTCTCCGAAAAAAACAGAAAAGTCCTATATGTTTGTGCTAATAATTTTACGCTGGACTGCCTCACAAATGAGGGACAGTTCAGCACAGGAGTTGTGCAAAGACTGCTTCTGAAAAAGGGATCGATACCAACGCTTTGTGCGCAAACGTCCAGACTCCAGACAAAGTAAGCATCACGCGTCATATTTTGTTTTCCAAAAGAGCTTCTTGGCTCTCTGTAAGGCTAATGTTGCTAAAGCTACCATTGTCTCTGCCGGTTTTCACAGATGCTGCCTTCACGTGCTACCAGAATGATCGTAAATAGGAATGTGGTAGTTAAAAATTGCATTTGGAAGCAATATGAAGTCAGTAACACGGTCACCACCAGTAAAACTTTAACACCGGTATGCCGGAGCATGAGCTCTTGAAGCTCCGCCCTCTTCTGAAAAGGGAGGTGGGAGCACCAGCTCATTTGCATTTAAAGGGACAAACATAAAAACGTCATGTTTTGGCTCATACCCTAAAAGTGGCAATTTCAACAAGCTATAAAAATTATCTGTGGGGTATTTTGAGATAAAACTTAACATACACACTCTGGGGGCATCATAGAACAATTTTAAATATTGTATCAATGCATTCTATGGCACCTTTAAGTATATTTAGTATTCCCCCCAAAAAATTCTTACGAATGTTCTTATCTTTTTTCGTACAATTGTTCTAAAAGACAAAACTTGAAGATTCCTGAAAAGAAAAAAACTGTGTTCTTAAAAATCATCATAAATGATCTCATAAAGATAACTTCCAGCTAGGGCTAGGCGATAATTCGATAATGATAATTATCGCGATATAATTTTCCTCGATAAAAACGATATGAAGAGTTCGATAAATGTTCGATATAATGTTTATGGGCCAAAAGCGGAACAAAACAACGCGACTCATTTGAATCGCGCGCCACACGGATCGTTTATTCACTCGGTCGGATAACAGTTCAAATGGCTGCGCGGCGTGAGCTCAGAACAGATGCGTTTACTTAGTCACGCAAGCTCTAAGCAGCGCTGTGAGATCCAGTGTGAAGCGCTTGAACTCTATTCATTTAGTTTAGATTTAAACTAGTTTAAAGCCAAACAGGAGAAACACTGTGTGCAATGAACGAGACAGTCAGAAGGCTTTTCAATCTACACATCGCCATCATTTACCATGGATTTACTGTAGTAACACTCACTGCACCATGGTATTGTGGCAGAAATGTGCGATATTCACGCTGAATTTTAGTACAGTAATGGTATATAATTATAGTATGTATTTGTGATTAAGCTATAGCATGTGTGCATTTATACTGAATGTTTTTAGACTACTGTTTTTCATACAGGCTACCTAAAAACCATATTGTTATATTTTTACCATGGTATTGAGGTGCTATATGTGTGGTTTTAACTGTGATTATCATGATTTAAATGTATGCTACTATGGGAGACCAATGCTTAATTGAAAAAAAAAGGGAAAAAAAAGGTTGCTACAATTTTTACCGATGTTACTGATTTTGATAATGAACAAAAATGTATCTCTGCATCCTAACTCAAGCTACTATCAAATGTGCATTTCTAAGAGACAAAAAAAAAGTGATATTATTATTAATAATATTATCAGGCAACCCAAACCCATTTCTTGATTTGAAACAATATCACTCATTAGAACATGCAGAAACTAAGAAATCAGTTTTTCTATTTAGATATTTATTTTAATAAGGAAAATTAATGGTCTGGTTTCTACAACTTTCACTTTGGTGCAAAAATCTGGCTTTAAACTTGAAAGAAAAAGATGTTACATTTACCGTGATAATTATCGATATCGACTGATACGGGGGAAAATATCGTGATAATTTTTTTGCCCATATCGCCCAGCCCTACTTCCAACTTGTCTCGCATAAAAAAATAAATAAATAAAAACAGCAGGTCAGAGTGCTGATAACTATAATCTGCAGGCAGTGCAAAAATGTGACTTTTAAGTGTTTTTCATTGAGTTTATCAGAAACTTATCATATAACACCAAGGCTTGCCATTTTCTTAAACAATAATTAAATTCTTAAAATATTTGTGAACTTTAAAAAAAAAAAACTGCACTTAGAATCATTCTTACCATTTCTAATTAGAATTTATATCAAGAAATACCTTAACTTCTGCCCATTTTGACCCAGAGAGGATTTTATTTTCCCCCAAAAATGCTAATTAATGTTATCGCATTGGACTAAAACTTCCTGCCTTTGCTAACTACCCAGCCCCAACATTTGATCTTTATTTTTTTATTTTTTCCTCCTTGTTACATTTGTGGTGTTCCCGGGTAAAAATTACCAGCCTACAAAAAAAACCCTTATAGATTTCTTGTAATGCTGTATTATTACCAAATATTGGATTCAATCTTTTTTTTTTTATCAACTTGTTTTATTTCAGTTAACACAGGTCTTGTATTTCTTTATGGATCTGACTGATTGCGTAGGCCTCACTGGGCCTCTGAGTTTAAGCAGCTCAGCTTTTAGTAAAAATTGCCAAAATTATCCACAAATTATGCCTTTTTCACTCCAAAACTAAGCTCAGTCAATGATAATATAGAATAATGAGAGATTTACAAGCAATTTGTAAAAGACTGGTCATTTTTGACTGGAAACACCAAACTAGGTAAAGGATTTTCAGCACAATTACAAGGGTTAAGAAGATTTGCGTAAATCCGGCCCCTGGTCCCTAAATATGGCTTGCATGCAATTTTATCATCCACCATGTGAAAAATCGCAATTCTGATTTTTAGAATTGATTTAAGGTCTGTAGCACAAACTATCAAAGTTTTTGAACACACCCCTAATTCTAAATTATACTAGTGATGCTCGCGTTAGCACAGAGCACTTATTATACGCACTTAGTGGGAGGCATTCCAAAGTGTGCCTTCAAATGAGCAAAAGCACATTACAACACCTCAATGGCACTCAACGATGTCTGTGCATCTGCTAGACAAACTTGCAGAGTCTCCAAACACACAATGACAGCATTCTTGACTCGACCGCAAACGTGATACAAAGCTACCTTGTAATTTTCTCTCCTGCTGGCACAAGCCCATTCAATATGCTTTCTCTCTCCCTGACACCAGCATGCACACACACACAAAAAAAGGGCAGAAAACACACATAAACTGAGGCTTTGCGCCCTTTTAAGAGGCTGCACAGCCTGAGGAGGTTGATCAAAAGGAAGTGCATGTACACACATGCGTGCACACACACACACACACACAAACAAAAGAAACATTCTACTCTGAGCATTTAAGGCTCCTTCGACCATATCACGCAGTCACATCGCGACACACTGTTCCCCTATGTAGGGGAGGGAGTTGAGGGGCCAGCGAGTGTGGGAACAGGGGGATTCTTACAGCCTGAGACGAACACATGACGCAACAGAATCCCCTGTTCTATATATGAATATATGCACATTTTGGCAACAGCGTTTCTCTGTACTCGGCCGTACATTCAAAAGATCTAAGAAGGTGAAGTTCATATCCACACAGTATAGAGAGACACACAAAAGTGAAACTGCACTGATGCATGTTATAAATATCACACACAGGGTCCAAATTCAACACTCGCCAAATGAGTCCAACTTTAAATAATAACCATTAGAAAATACAACGAATGGTTTATTTTTCGTTTATCTACTGCTTGATGCAAAAAAAAAGAGAGATCTTTTTAAGGAAGCTAAATGGCTCCGTTGTCAAAAGGACACAAATAAATGCAAAATTCAGTTTTGTGGGCTGTTAGAAATCTTTTCTGCAATTTACTTTTTTTCCATTTACAGACCAGGTGTGGCAAAAAGTACATTTTGGACCCTGATCAGACCAATTAAATGTACTAAATATATATATATATATATATATATATATATAAATTAAAAAAACACAAACATTTACATTTTGCACCAAAATTAGTCTGAAAGACCTCGGTCGCACTTTCTCGGCCTATTTTACACAACTTCCGGTGGTAACAGCACACTGGATTTGTTGTCAGGTTTACAAGGTAAAAGCAATCAATGTATTTGCCAAAGTCTGTCTATCTCAGATAGACCCGCCTCAGACAAAAAGTAGTGGGCCACTTTATACACACTTCCTGTCTAAACAGGCAGTTGCAGAATAAGCTGCAATATGGACCAGACGTACACAGTTTAGTCAAAGGTAATGGTTTGGTTAAGTGAGATGTATTTGTTTATTTAGAGGTGGTATTTATCTGCTCACGACTCGAGTGATAAATACTAGTGATATGAGATTTTTTTTGTATTGTTTCCTTGACTGAACAGTTAATAGAAGTGATAATTCACAAAAATCTACTAACTTTGTTAATATATATATAATGCACTATAATATATATATATATAGGGCTTTTGAATAAATACAGTGTAAAATAAATGTCCAACAAATTATGAGCTTATTTATTATTTAAAAAAAACTCTGATACTCTTCACCACTGCAAGAACATTCATGTTTCCTAATATCGGTTTACAAAAAGAAGTCCAATTTAAGTTCCAAAGTCAAACAACATTAACTACGAAAAGCTTAGATGTCACCCAAGTACTTCACAATTTACGATTTGCATTCCAGCTGTGAGGCTATAACATCTGCCTGACAGAAACATCCCAAACTGCTCCAGAGGCCCAGATGATGAAAGCATGTCTGGTGTGAACTCATTTGCATGCACATGTTCACGAGCCCATTTCACATGTGCATGCAAATAGGCGCATCTCATATTATTAGTAGCAGTAGCAGCAGTATTAATAAAATACATTATAAACCGAAGTTAAAGCAGTCGCTTGATCCAGACAATGAAAAGCACATCTCACATAAACGTATTTGCATAAACATATACACAAGCCCATTTCATGTCCATGCAAATAAGCTTGTCACATTATTATTATTATAATTATTAAAAATATAAACTTGACTACAAGCAGTGTTTCCAGTCGACTAATCTGCATTTACTGTTTCGCATGAGCATGCAAATGAGCTCGCTTAACATTATTACAATTAATAATAATAATGATGACAACATGTTGTGTAACAAAAAATTGTTTTATCAATCAAGCGGGCCTGAACGCATGAGCACGTGCAGTAATTATTATTATTTTTTTTATTCTTATAATAATTTTGCCATGCTTTCTTTAATTGCCCATTTGCAGTGACGCAAATTCTAAGAATACGTGCGTAATTCACGTTTCTGTCGGACCGAGCCAGACGCGCCGCGCGCGCTGAGAAACTGCGCGATCCCTTTAAACTGTCTTCTGCCCCTCGCGTGCGAGAGTCAAGTTCATTATAACTTGGCAATACACTTTGGGAGAGAAGACAGCAGCGCATAATTAACCTCAACACTCAATATACGAGTTATACGAAACTGTGAACGCACAAGCCAAACTTTCATAATAATTACTGCAGACCCCGCTCTCGACCCAAACTCTCACGTGCCGTGTTATCTGCACTGACCAACAGACTTCTGGGATTATAAGTCACTCGCAGTTCATCTTTTGCTGAATCCTACTAAACTCATGTACATGCTGCCAGAGAGAGCTGTGATCAATATTAAACATGACTTGCCTGCCAGCCGCGATGTCCGTTACTTTCTCTGTCATGTTGGATGCGCGCAACACCGAAACTGTGAACGCACAAGCCAAACTTTCATAATAATTACTGCAGACCCCGTCTCGACCCAAACTCTCACGTGCCGTGTTATCTGCACTGACCAACAGACTTCTGGGATTATAAGTCACTCGCAGTTCATCTTTTGCTGAATCCTACTAAACACATGTACATGCTGCCAGAGAGAGCTGTGATCAATATTAAACATGACTTGCCTGCCAGCCGCGATGTCCGTTACTTTCTCTGTCATGTTGGATGCGCGCAACAACAGCCCTGCGTAAACTTTCAGGAAGGAAAAAAAACACACACACTTTCCATGGACACAGCGACAACAAGCGACGAAAAACCCTTGATGTGGCGAGACAGCTGAGCTTCCGGCAAAATAAAAGCCCCGTTTCGTGTTTGAAGCCATCCATGTAGTTTTTGTAACCTTCTTAATTATTATATCTCTAAATGTGATTTACGTAATATTTAAAAACAGAAAAGCTCTGTTCTGAGAAAATATGCAAGAGGTTCTTTATGTATCATCTCCCGCTCGCCTCCTCTTCTTCTTTGGTGTTTATTGGCGGTTGGCAAACCAACTTGTAAGTGCATTACCGCCACCGACTGGACTGGAGTGTGGAACAGAATACGTGCTTATGGGATTGACATAATGCGAGAAGGGGGAAAAGAAAAGAAAAAAAGGGGAGGAAGAGAAAAAAACAAAGTAAATAAAAATAACTAAAAAATAAAAATGACCCTAAAAAATTTTTAATAAAAAATAAATAATAATTAAAAAAATTAAATACATTTCAATTTTATTTGACTTAACTTTGTTTCTTTAATAAACTTAATGATGTAATCATATATAGCCGTTTCCCCTAGAATAAAAGTGACGTGGTCAAGTATGGTGACCCATACTTGGAATTAGTGCTCTGCATTTAACCCATCCAAAGTGCACACACACAGCAGTGAACACACACACAGTGAACACACAGCCATTTATTGGGCAGCCATTTATGTGCGGGTTCGGTGCCTTGCTCAAGGGTGCACCTCAGTCGTGGTATTGAAGGTGGGAGAGAGCGCTGTACATTCACTCCCCCCACCTACAATCCCTGCCGGTACGAGACACAAACCCGAAACCTTTGGGTTACGAGTCTGACTCTCTAACCATTAGGCCACGAGTTCCCCACGAATACCAGCTATAAAGTCTTTGTGATCAACCTTCTTTAATGACGGAATAAAACGGCATCTTTCTTTGTTGTATTTCCTGCAATGAAGCACGTTCAACTGTTTCTTGCTGACTACAATAAATACATTCCCCAGTTGGGTGCTTGCCAATTTTTTTTAAATGTACTATTAGGTCCTGTGTGACCTATTCTCAGACGAGTTACAATATTCCCTTCATTTCGGTTCCTGCTCTCCCTCCTCCCAGCACACGTTCAACTGTTTCTTGCTGACTACAATAAATACATTCCCCAGTTGGGTGCTTGACAATTTTTTTTAAAATGTACTATTAGGTCCTGTGTGACCTATTCTCAGACGAGTTACAATATTCCCTTCATTTCGGTTCCTGCTCTCCCTCCTCCCAGCACCAACTTGTTTTTGTATATTATATAAATGTCTACCTGTTTCAATACCATCCCAATATACCTGCCATACTGACTGTGAGACATATTTCCTGATGTATGCTTTAGCTTCTGCTTTACTTAATGGAACTTGTAGATCAACCTGTTTTCCTTTTACAGTTTGTTTAGCTATGATATCCACCTTCTCATTCCCTTCCACACCCAACATGAGCAGGAACCCAAATTAATTGCATTGATATGCCCTTAACCTTTAAATTATACATCTTCTGGAATATTTCATTGATTATGTCCATCCTAAAAGATGACCTGCCAGATCTTATGCTTTCCGGTGCGGAGTAACTATCAGATGCAATAACTGTGTTATGTATTTCCTTCTCCTCTATCCACTGCAGGGCCAATAATATCGCCAATAACTCTGCAGCATAAACTGACAAATTATTAGGAACTCTTTTCTTAATATAAGAATCATTCATTGGAATATATACAGCTGCACATGCATATCCTGTATTCGGATCTTTCGATCCAGCCGTAAATAAAAACACTGAACCTTGGAAATGCCTCTCAAAATAATTCTGCACTATATACCACACTGGAATTTGTTTAGATTTGTCATTTATTTCCCGCTGGACTCTCTAACCATTAGGCCACGAGTTCCCCACGAATACCAGCTATAAAGTCTTTGTGATCAACCTTCTTTAATGACGGAATAAAACGGCATCTTTCTTTGTTGTATTTCCTGCAATGAAGCAGTACATGTTCAACTGTTTCTTGCTGACTACAATAAATACATTCCCCAGTTGGGTGCTTGACAATTTTTTTTAAAATGTACTATTAGGTCCTGTGTGACCTATTCTCAGACGAGTTACAATATTCCCTTCATTTCGGTTCCTGCTCTCCCTCCTCCCAGCACCAACTTGTTTTTGTATATTATATAAATGTCTACCTGTTTCAATACCATCCCAATATACCTGCCATACTGACTGTGAGACATATTTCCTGATGTATGCTTTAGCTTCTGCTTTACTTAATGGAACTTGTAGATCAACCTGTTTTCCTTTTACAGTTTGTTTAGCTATGATATCCACCTTCTCATTCCCTTCCACACCCAACATGAGCAGGAACCCAAATTAATTGCATTGATATGCCCTTAACCTTTAAATTATACATCTTCTGGAATATTTCATTGATTATGTCCATCCTAAAAGATGACCTGCCAGATCTTATGCTTTCCGGTGCGGAGTAACTATCAGATGCAATAACTGTGTTATGTATTTCCTTCTCCTCTATCCACTGCAGGGCCAATAATATCGCCAATAACTCTGCAGCATAAACTGACAAATTATTAGGAACTCTTTTCTTAATATAAGAATCATTCATTGGAATATATACAGCTGCACATGCATATCCTGTATTCGGATCTTTCGATCCAGCCGTAAATAAAAACACTGAACCTTGGAAATGCCTCTCAAAATAATTCTGCACTATATACCAGACTGAAAAAAACATCAAATTTGAAATGTAACGCAGGGAATTCTGGGAATGTCAATTTACAGTTATTCACTGTAAATTATACGGTATTTTTCACTTCCAAAAACGGTATACTACCATAAAATTCATGTCCAATACATTTAATGTCTAATACAGTTTTTCACTGTATATAGTAGGGGAATTTACCGTTAACCATTTAACAGGTTTTTACTGTAGCATTTTTACAGTCTTTTACCGTTAAATTCACGGTCATTTTTTCATCAAACCAAAGCCCAAGAAACCTTACGGATTTTGCTTGCTCCAGAGGATTCCCATACAATTTTAAAGAAAGGGGTGTGATTTTATGCCGCCTTGAAAAACAAATGACCTGTGTTTTTAATACAGATAATTTAAATCTCCATTTATTAGCCCACTTTTCAACATCAACTATTGCATCTTGCATTTTTTTATTAATATATGATATATTGCGACCTCTAATCCACAAAGCCCCATCATCTGCATATAAAGATTTTCCAATGTTATGATCAACTTTAATTTTTTCAATCATTAATCATTATATTGAATAATAACGGACTACATACACTACCTT
>NW_015505573.1:1378424-1424354 GCF_001515645.1 Sinocyclocheilus grahami
TGTTTTTGATACAGAAAAATTTAAATTCCCTTTTTTTGCCCCCTTTTTAAAATCAACTATTGCATCTTGCATTTTTTTTATTAATATATGATATATTGCGACCTCTAATTCACAAAGCCCCATCATCTGCATATAAAGATTTTCCAATGTTATGATCAACTTTAATTTTTTCAATCATTAATCATTATATTGAATAATAACGGACTACATACACTACCTTTCTCTCTCTCTATATATACACACACACACACACACACACACGTAGTTAAAAAAGCAGTGTGTTTATTTATATATATATATATATATACACACACATACACATACATACATACATACACTTACTGCTTTTTTAAAATGTGACATTGTAACAAATTAAGTACAAAAGTCTTATTTTATATTATCTGTCGGTTGATATTAGATCATACAAATTGCATGCATAACAATTGTAAATTGTAAACAATAAATGTTTAAAAAAGTTGGAAGTATAGTAACATCATAGGACTATTTGACACGTTAACTCCATTTAATGCGGCGCTTTGGGACTTTTATTTTAAAAACAGCTTCAAGTTCAGCACTTTCTTGGTTGCTTCACGTGATAGATTTTGTAGTTTCCGTTGTCAAATGTGTGATGTCCATTAAAAGCGTGTTACTAGCAGTGAGATTGATTATGAAATTGTCAGGTTGTGTTATGATAAATTAATGAACTCTTAAGTGTAGAAAAAAATCCTCCACAGTAGTACAATTCACTCAAAACGTAATATTTACTTTTATGTCCTTGAAAAAGGTCATGAAGGGCCTATTTAAATGTGAAAGTATGTGTTCCGTTGATGTACATCACAACATATTAGTGAAATGTAGAGTAAATTTGACTACAGTGAATTTTAGAAGCCATCCATCAAATAAAACGCCAATGCATTTCCATTCAATGACAGGATCAGTGAATGAAACCTTCAGTCTTAAGAAAATTAAGCCCATACACAGTGAGGCTGAGCCATCTTGTGGCGAAATCGTGAGTTCTTGTTTCATTCAAATTAAATATTCTACCCAATGTAATGATCTGGTTATTGCAATACAACCTTGTTCAACGAAAAAGGTAACTTTATTGCAGTTGTTGTCCTTTTAATATCAGTACCTGGTTAATACACAAGCAGTTCATCCACATTCATCTCTTAGCTGCTGGTGTTTTCCTGTTTTTATTGTGGAATCTAACACAGTGTTTCAGATGAAATCTGAAGACACTGTGGTTGGCCACCCAAGGATCCCATTCACTGTCGGTTAAATCTCCCCAAATATGATTTTATGATTGCACACAATTTGTACCATTAAAATGCATTTACAAATAGCCTGTATATATAAATAATAGTAAGCTGTCTGTATATATTCTATAATGTATTAAATGTTGGTCACAGTACGATGACTATAATTGGTCAGTTTTAAAAGGCAAGGCAAAGCATTGGCATGCTTATTGGCAAGAACGAAAATATATGTTCAAGCATAGCAAATCTTAGCCTAAACAATTAATAGCATTGTGTATTAAAGCTGCTTAGAAAAAGATCCATCAACAGAAGATTACATGTTAGCTGGCTAGTTAGATAGGTCCATTGTCTGAGACACTATTACATACTTTAACACTAGAAATCATTTTGGCAATTATGTTTTTGGCAGGATGGATTGTAGATCTCCTAAAATACAGCATACAATTCACAGCCAAGAAGTTTGCAGTGAAATCAGGTTAACTCTATTAATCTTGGCATACATCTGACTTTTTGTGCTGTTATGCTAATTTTTTTTTTGACATTATACTGTAAAATTATTACAAATTGCCATAGACCAGCTTTGGCACTGTGATGCTTAACATTCAAGGTGTTTGTGATTCTGAAAACATGGACCTTGTACCGCTGTTCTTTTTTTTATCAAAAAATAAAAAAAATCTACGTTGTGATGAAAGACCTCGATTTTTAAAAAATTAAAAAATTAAATACAAATGAGAAGGAAATGGCAAGTCGCTTCTACAGCAGGTTCTTGGAAAATCCCAACATGAATTTAAGTGCAAGAATAGTTCATCCAAAAAAAGGAAACAGCATAATCATTTACTCATTCTCATGTCGTTCCAAACCTTTATCACTTTCTTGCTTCCATGCACACAAAAGTAGTAGTTTGGCTGAACATCCAGAATGCTCTCTCTCATTTTTTTTTTTTTTTTTTTTTTACAATGGGGACTGGGAAAGTCAAGGTCCAAAAAATGACTTAAAAGCACCATAAATGTAGTCCATACAACCTATGCACCAAATAAGCATTCTGAAATCATAAATCTTTTACAAATTTAAATTTTTTATTTTTCACATAATTAAAATCTCTAAAATCTTGCATCAAGGTGCTTTTTTGTTATTTTTTTTTAAACCTGGACCCAGACCCAGTGTCCATTTATTTTTGCTTTGAAATGGAAAAGAGCACTGTATACTTAGCACAATATCTCATATTTAATTCAACAATGCAACACTATAATATTGCGATTATTGAAGATTTAATGCAATTTTTATTTTGCTATCGAGTTTCTTAAAGACTATGTTATAAGATTTGTTTTTCAATCTTTCCTTGCCACACAACCTATAAGTATGGGAATGTTAAAATGATTTTAAAAGCATCTCTGAATTTAATTTAGTAGCAAATATTGCATAAAGATTTTAACATTCATTTTCTAATAAATCGATTCAAAACTGATTCAATTATTAATTTAGGTCAACCCACAACATGGTTCAAGGAAGTGCAATGTTTTTCTCTGTATTAAAGGAATAGTTTGTCCAAAAATGAAAACTTTGTGAAAACAAAAATGAAAAAAGCTATCCAAGATGTAGATGTTTGTTCATGGGTACAGATTTACATCATTTGCTCACCAATGGATCCTCTGCAGTGAATGGGTGCCGTCAGAATGAGAGTCCAAACAGCTGATAAAAACATCACAATAATCCACAAGTAAAAGTCGTCATGTCTGAATCAGGAGAGAAATATGCACAGATCATGCACCGTTTACAAGCAAAAACAGTCCAAAACATTTCAAAACAAATATGTTGGTGGATTTTGATGTGAGGACAACAGGGAATGGACCTTTTCACTGGTGGAAGCGTTATTATGGATATCCTCATATTTTGTTTCACACAAGCACACACAAGATGTTAATTGATGGACTGGAGTGGTGTGGATTACTTGTAGATTATTGTGATGTTTTTATCAGCTGTTTGGACTCATTCTGACGGCACCCATCCACTGCAGAGGATTCCGTTGGTGAGCAAGTGATGCAATGCTACATTTCTCCAAATCTGTTCAGATAAAGAAGCAAACCCATGTACACCTTCGATGGCCTGAGGATGAGTACATTTTCAGGAACATTTCATTTTTTGGTGAACTATTCCTTTAAAATGCTTTAGTAAACCTATGTAGGTAAATACTGCGGTTTACTTTGTCATACTGTAGCATATAATTAAAGAGTATTTTCCCCTTATATTTCCTTACTGTTTTTAAAATCTTCCTTTGATTAAATTTGAACTTGTTTGGAATGACATGAGGCTGAGTAAATGACGACAGAATGTTCCTTTAAAAATGGCTTGGTTCTGTTTAAGGAAAAAAAAATAATCAGTAACAGTGGACAAGCAATTGTCATTCTAATGCTCTCTCTGTTTTTGACCTTTTATGTCTTCAAATGAGATTGCACCAAGCATGTTATGTGTGCGGATGTATATTTTGAGTCTCCACGTTCATTCACTGGCTCTGCAGCCATTCTATTCTCAGTTCAGCCACCTCTTTGCCGTACCAGTCATGTAGTTTGGAGAAGCAGCCTGTGCCGGGTGAAACGGGGCTCTCGAGGGATCCACCGTTGGTCTTCCTTCGCGGAGGTACCGGAGGTGGTCTGACTCCATCCCCTCTCTCGCTACAGTCGCCTTGTGTGTCGCGGACACCGTTTGGCACACTTGGGGGTTTACTCCAAGACACCCCGTTTTCTCTGCTAGACACCCCTTCCTGCGAAGGCCCTGTAATGGTGGCATTCTGTAGTGAAAAGGTTGCTCCCTGCAGTTGCAACTGGTGCTTCTTCAGCATGCTTTTCGCTTGTGATGATCTGGCTTCTTCCTGCACCTCCTCCAGCTGCCTCTCTAGCTCCTTCACGACCAGCCGCATGTAGTCGAAACTCGCCCGTGACAGAGCTTTGACCCACGATTCCATAGCGGCCTGGTTCTCCGCGGCCATCTTGTAGACCTTCGCTTTGACACAGTCGAATTTAATGGCGAAGGCGAACTCTTCGGATTCAGACTCGCAGAGCTCCACTGTACAGCCTTCCAGGACGATGACGCCGACTGGCTCTCGACTTTCCTTCTCCTCGAAGTAGAACAGCATGTTGCCCTTCAGAATAAACCAGCGGCGGTGGTAAGCCGTGTTCCGTTCCCCTTTCTTAAAGAGGAAGCCTGTCTTGTCTGGAGGAGAGTTGCATGTGGCATAATGCGCCACGCTCCTCTCGTTCAACTTCATGATGGCGAGGACACCTGTCTCTGAAACAGAAGTCAAAAATTAGTTTGCAGTACATACAGTTCAAGTAAACATTAGAGATAGACTGATGATATTCAACTCAAGGTGGTTTAATAATATTGATTTAACCCTAATTCACGCATTTCTACTTGTCATATTGGGTCTACAAAGAAATCTAAAAGAACAGCACCTCTAAATGTAATCGTAAATAAAAACATTCATTATTATGATGACTAATAGTAAAAATAATACAATAAAAAATGTGTTGTGCATATCAGTTATTTGACAATGTATGATGTTATTCAATATTGTGATTATAGAGATGATTTTAAAACAACGGTTCTCATTCGCGCTTGAATATGAATCGCCCATGAGTGAACGTCATGATTCAGTTCATCTGGAAGAGAAGACAAAAATGCCGAAGACCTCAGCTGTGTGGGAGCACTTAAATTTGAGTGAAGACAAGACAAAGGCAGTGTGCCAAATATGCAATTTGAAACTGGCCTACCACAACAGCACATCAAGTTTGAAAAATCACCTGAGTTCTGTAAGTAGTAGCCTATAGTATATTGTTGGTGTAAAAAAAAACAGCTGCTTTTATCCGCCATGTTAATTTGTAATTTTACACATGATAAAAACATGCACTTAATTTGCTTGGAAAATACTTGCAAATATGGCAGTCATAAAAAAAGCGTACAGTAGCCCAGCCTAATAATAATTTGTCTATATTAAAAGTATTGCTCTTAACAATAGACCTGTATGTTTTGTATCACTAGTGCAGTGTCCGTTCTCGGAGCGTGTAAGCCCTGCCCGCGTGATGCACTTCTGGATCGAGCTGTTCTGTAGTTTATTAAGTTTATTAATTCTGAACGTGTTGCGTGTCCATATTGCACCAAAATGCGACACTGCACTCCCTTGGGTCCGCAGCAACACACCCGCCACACGTGAAGTCGATGGGATGAACGGTTCTCAACATAATAAAAATGTAAACAGACAGACAGACATACAGAGATTCCTGCCTTTATTACACCATGTCTACACTGGACGCAACAGGTGCCGCGCCGCAACAGCAAGTCTGTCTACAGTGGACTCGAAAAAGCGACCGCTGAAAATCATTTGAAATTTGTGTCAATACGTCAGAAATGGAATGCAGCAGCAGTTTTCTGTCTGGAATTTGTTGTGTCGTGACACACCACATCCAGTGTAGACAGTATCACTGATTATAATGAGTTCTATAGTATTTTGTCGCGCTGCGCCGTTCGCATCCGTTGTAGACACGGTGTTAGAGAGAAGAATATGTTCAGCCCCCTCCCTATGAAGCTTCGAATATTTGGTGTTGATTATTATCGAAGCTTTGAAGCTCAAAAAATGGTATTCAGACCAGCCCTATTAATTTGTCACATTGGTGCATATGTTCATTTATTTAAAAACAATGCTTTGATTATTTTCATCTTGAATCTATTTGCCTACAAAGGTTGTTTGATTTTACAATGATGATTCCTCTTATTGAATAAATAAAAAAATTCACCTTTCAGCCATTTAAGTCAAATACACACAGTAAATATTAGGAAATGTATCAAACTTTGTGCAAAAATGAAAACACTACTTTGCAAAAGTTTGGGCTGTGTAAGAATTTATATTTTTGTGCTTTTATTCTCACCGTTTATTTGATCAAAAATACAGTAAAAACAGTATTGTGAAATATTATTACAAATTCAAATAACTTTTTTCAATTTAAATATATTTTAAAAATGTAATTTATTCCTGTGATGGCAAAGCTGAATTTCCAGCAGCCACAGAGTGCTGCAGCATTTATTTGAAACAGAAATATTTTATAACATTTGTAAATATGTTACTGTTACTTTAGATCAATTTAATGCATCCTTTCTAAATAAAATAATAATTTCTTAAAGGGGTCATATGATGCTGCTAAAAAGAACATTATTTTGTGTATTTGGTGTAATGAAATGTGTTTATGCAGTTTAAGGTTAAAAAACCACATTATTTTCCACATATTGTACATTATTGTTTCTCCTCTATGCCCCACCTTTCTGAAACACGTCGATTTTTACAAAGCTCATCGTTCTGAAAAGCGAGGTGTGCTGTGATTGGCCAGCTATCTAGTGCGTTGTGATTGGCCGAATCCCTCAAGCGTGTGACAGAAATGTTACGCCCCTTACCATATTGTTGATGCCGTGTCCCGGCCGGAGCGATGATTCAAAAACATTAAAAGCCATTATAAACGAGGCATTTGTTGCATCCAGTGGGGACATAAATACTGATTACAATGACTTATACTGTATTTTTACGCATTGCATCGCACCGGGTAAACATAAAACTCTGCATTTGTGATCGGAGAAATGACAAACAACAAGCGCTACTCTACACTGCCCAAAACTCGTGTTTGAATCGTCAGTGGCAAATCCTTTAAACGAACTGAAATCGCATCATATGACCCCTTTAACAAATTTTTTTAACCAACCCCAAATTCTTGACCAGTAGATATAAATTCACCTTTCTTTCAACGCTCTTCTGAAAACCCTTCACGAGTGGCCTGCTTCCAACAATCAATCAAGACACCAGCACTTGCCGAACATCTCCATCCCATTTCTGATCTAAAAAAAAAAAACAGCCACACATAGAGTGAAGTCAGTGACTGAGGTGTCATACATCCTACTTCACACATCTGACCTGGTTTAAAACACGAAATCCCCCTTTCTTAAAACAAGTGGCATAAATAAAAGTCTGTGGAAGTGACTAAACTATGCAGAAATCAGACATAGCGTCAAAACTATGTGACAAAGATATTTCAATAAAAAAAATTATGATAATAAAAAAATATATAAATATATATATATATAATACAACATAATATTTATATACAAATAATATTAATGACTATTCCAGGCCTGGAAGTAACTAAAACTCTTATTTTAAATGTTTTTAACTTCTTGACATTTCCATGTTTTTCATGGCTGTGAAAAGCCTGAAAAGATACTATGGTATACCCTGGTATTTTCTGAAGTGCCTTGGACATTTACTATGCTACTACCACAGTACTCCAGGAAAGGAGTATCTTTGCATCTAAATGTCATGATACACTACCATGTCAAAGAACCACTGTATTAGCCTTTGATATCTGATCACTTTTTTGTATCTTTAATATGCATGTACAAAAAAGGAAACAATAGGCACCATGGTAGTATCATGTTTTGTGGTATTACCAATGGTCTTCTTGGAAACTACCTTCAAGTTTTGTGTAAACACCATGAAACTAAAATGTCAATATCATGGTACAAGTCAAAATACCATGGTATTACCATCTGATACTGTTCCATGGTACTGTCACAGTACAAACACAGTGTTACTGAGCCAACTGCAAAAGCTTTAGTGATCCAGACAGCAGTTTTATATCAAAGAATTTAGAAACATTGCAATAACATCCATCCAATCCATCAGAAATACTCAGATCTGTAGCACACAAGTATGGCTTAACAACAACAACGGTGTTAAAAGCTAATTAAACATGATCAAACTCATTTAAACCCGTAAAGTAAGCAAATCATGCATAATAAGCATAACGCGTGGGGGAAAATAATAATAAGAATACAGTCTTTGTCATTTTCGACTCGCAGCTCGCGCAGTTTGCTTGATTTAAAACCATCAAATGCAGCCGCGTAACTACCGTAAAACGGCTACAAAGCCGCGTTACAAAGATAGAGAAACTCATAAAGATTATATCGATGTTTAACCTGCCTTTTGAGCGTGTTATTGGTCGCCAGCAGACAGTTTTACTTTCCTTCAGTCTTCCTTGCCTGAGGCTGCCGATCACGTGACGCTGCAGGAATCTCTCGCGCATGTGTGCGTATTCTCTCACACAATGCGTTATTATAAAGATCACAATGAGTCACGCGCACTTCTCACATATTGAAATTTAGGTTTAATATAATGAAGTGCGCTAAACATTATATTGACTGTACGTAGGTTACTGGGGGTCGTGAAGGAACTGCAGGGGATTCACGAGTTTAGTAAAAAGCTAATAATTAAAATCATAAAAATGTAAAATGACAATAAATCATTTTAAAATAAAAACAATCAAAATCAAACACTTACTAAAAAAATAATAATAATAATAATTTGTTACCTGCATGTCATGTGACCATTGTCAGAGAACCGTGAGCATGCAAATGTGTTACTATGTAAGTTAAAGCATACATACTGGTAATGTATAGCCTGAATGCACTGTAAGTCGCTTTGGATAAAAGCGTCTGCTAAATGCATGAATTAAAAAATTAAATAAAAAAATTAATAAAGCACTATGTAACGTTTGGCGCTCTAGCGGTTAATAAACAGAACTGCACACATCCCGCGGAAGAACATTCCAACCGGAGCTACTTCTCTAAGTTTATGTCTATGGCGATTCACGCAGGTATGTGTTACTCCGCAGCAGTGACGACCCGACCAGACTACAATAGTCTAAATATAAGCACTTATTATAAGTGTACCGTAGTGATTCGGAATAAGACAAAAACGCGGTTTGGAAGATGAATTCATGATGTACTCGCTCGTTATATACATTTAGCAAATTTTGAACACAGAAAAAGTTACATAGTGCTGCCTGCTGTAATTATTAACGTATTACCTTAAAATCTCAGGGGGACTTCAAATAAATATATTAGGTGAAGAGATTTGTCTGACAAAAAAATGTTTGGGAATCCCTGCATTACTGAAAATGTAAATAAGAAATAATTTGTGCATTTTAATGTATTTGAAAGAAAAAGCCTTCCAAAGACATTATAATACATGGTTACATAACCTACTGAGTGATAACTCAAATACAAATGAATGTGTTGATCAGTAGTTGATGCAATGTTGAAATGTTGAGAAACACTTCTTAAACCTGAAATGTTTTTTGTAAATCCAGTGGTCAAATGCTGTGTGGCCTCTCAATTGTCTGTGTAATTACAGCCACCTGACCAGTGACTGGTCTCTGTGTGAATCTCCACAAAACTGGAAGACTTTCTGAATGTATATAAGTGGTCGGCTATTTTAGAAAGGAACATTTAAAAGATGAAAAAGAAGAATTGGGGAGAATCAATAAATTATGAATAATTAATTGCTATTGTGAGAATAATATGTAATCATGTAATCAATAAAAAATGAACTGTAGTCTGATTGCGAGTATTTTAAAATGTAATTTAATCTAATTACAAGCACTTAATTTTTGGAATCTGATTACGTAATTTAGATTACATGTAATTAGTTACTACTCAGCTCTGGTAATGGTAACACGGTAATACTATGGTACGTAAATATATTTTATGGTATTTATATGGTACTAGGAAACCATGCATATATCCAAAGCTATAACCATGATATGACAACTTTTTATAAGTAGTTTTATAATACTATGCTTTGAAATATAGCGTGCCACAGCATTTGCAACAATATTTCACAATACCATGACTGTAGCATTGTACATGTTTAAAGAACCATGTGTCACGAATCCGGTCTATGAACTTCCGTTCACTCACCACCAGAGGTCACCCACTCACTACATGGACTTTCACACTACACAGACTGTTACACTATACCCTGCACTACATTTCCCATCATCCATTGCACTGATTGCACACAGCTGTAACCAATCACACGCGCACCTGAAAGCCATTACACATACTAGATAACACCTACTCAGATCCTGCTCAAGTCGCCGAGTATTGTTCTGCATTTATCACTCTCCTAGTGTTAGCTGCTTTACCAAGCCATCCCGTGATTCCTGAGTTAGAGTTTAGTCTTGTTCATATTCTGTTTACCCGTGTTTTGATCTTAGCCTGTTTTCTCATCTTGTCTGATCTCTGCCTGCCCTGAAGTTTATTGCCTGTCTTGGATCTCTCTCTCGTCTTGTCGTTTGGACTCTGTTTGCCCCTGCCTGGACTATTACCATGTACCTGGATTATCTTTCTCTGTCTAGCCCTCTGGATGTCATTTGCTGATCGGAGACCCTCGTCTGCTCTTGGATTATTCTTGTGTCTTGCCCGTACCGTACCTGTTTGCCATTGTTTGACCCTGCCTGTGTTCTGACCATGTTTATAAATAAAGCTTGCACATGGATCCTCACGCCTCACGTCTCGTCTCCCCGTTACAGAATACGCGGCCTCACCAGGATCCAGCAGCACTTCAAATGGAAATGGACAATGGCTAGGTATGGAGACTACAAGATTACTATTAACCCTTAAACAAGGCATACGATCACTGGAAAGCTATACTCAAGAATTTTTAGCCACCGCTCATTATTCAAATCTCCATGATTGTGTACTAATGGACTTTTTTTGTGCTGGCATTAATGAACCTCTTAAGTCTAAACTAATCCATGAGGGTCCCCGTTCATCGTTGATTAGTTTTTGGACTATGCTCTGTTAGATTGAGTTTTTGGACTATGCTCTGTTATCTGTCGGCTCCTCTTTTACTATGGGAGATGCTGAGGAGACTTGTCATAAAATGACTGCCAACATAGAGGTCGTTTGCAAGATGGCCGCCAGATCAATGACTTTCTACAACATGGCCGCTGTTCCAGAGTCTTGTCCCGTCATGGCCGCTGTTCTAGAGCCTGCTCAGGTCAAGTCTGCCAAGCCAGAGCCTGCTCATGTCATCCATGAGTCCAGTCAAGTCACCGCTGATCGTCATGAGTCCAGTCAAGTCACCGCTGATCGTCATGAGTCCAGTCAAGTCACCGCTGATCGTCATGAGTCCAGTCAAGTCACCGCTGATCGTCATGAGTCCAGTCAAGTCACCGCTGATCTTCCTGAGTCCAGTCAAGCCACCGCTGATCTTCCTGAGTCCAGTCAAGCCACCGCTGATCGTCATGAGTCAAGTCAAGCCACAGCTGATCGTCATGAGTCAAGTCAAGCCACAGCTGATCGTCATGAGTCAAGTCAAGCCACAGCTGATCGTCATGAGTCAAGTCAAGCCACAGCTGATCGTCATGAGTCAAGTCAAGCCACAGCTGATCGTCATGAGTCAAGTCAAGCCACAGCTGATCGTCATGAGTCAAGTCAAGCCACAGCTGATCGTCATGAGTCAAGTCAAGCCACAGCTGATCGTCATGAGTCAAGTCAAGCCACAGCTGATCGTCATGAGTCAAGTCAAGCCACAGCTGATCGTCATGAGTCAAGTCAAGCCACAGCTGATCGTCATGAGTCAAGTCAAGCCACAGCTGATCGTCATGAGTCAAGTCAAGCCACAGCTGATCGTCATGAGTCAAGTCAAGCCACAGCTGATCGTCATGAGTCAAGTCAAGCCACAGCTGATCGTCATGGATCAAGTCAAGCCACAGCTGATCTTCATGAGGCAAGTCCAGTCACAGTTGATCGTCGTGAGGCAAGTCAGGTCACAGTTTCAATTCCTGAGTCAAATCAAGTCTCAGCTGTTCATCCAGAGTCACGTCACATCACAGCTGTTCATTCAGAGTCACATCACAGCTGATCATCCAGAGTCACGTCACATCCTGTTTGTTGCACCCAGATCGTCAAGGTCAGTCCTTCAGTATCCCAGTCTGGTATCTAGTGTGAGGGATGCACCGCTGGTGTCTGCTCGCACAGCTGGTATCCCCAAACCCACTCACTCTAAACCTTCTGTTCTTGAACTAATTCCCCTGTCTAAAGTGCTTCCCATCATGGGGATCGCTTTATGTTGCGTTTGGGCTGCGTACACCACCACAGATCTGGCCAGGGAAGCGACGTCCACTGTGATGTCTCCAGAGGTGGCGGCATCTGCTGCAGAACCTCCAGAGGTGTCAGTGGTATCCATCTATGAACTCTCGTTCTGTCCTGTCACGGCTATGGAGGCCGTTTGTGAACTCTTTGCCTGTCCTGTCACAGCTATGGAGGCCGTCTGCGAATCCTCGTCCTGTCATGGCTATGGAGGCCGTCCGTGAACTCTCTGCCTGTCCTGTCAAGGCTATGGAGGCCATCTCTGAACCCTCGCCCTGTTCTGAACCAGCCATGGTGGCTGATTGTGAATTGTCTCTCCGTCTCGTCTCAACTAATGTCTCTGACAGAACCTGGCAAGACAGATGGTTCGAAATCAATGTACTGTCTGTCTGTCAAGTTACAGTCAAGGGACCCGATTATGAACAGTCTGTTTATCCTGCTTCAATCACTGAACTGTCTGCCAATCCAGTGTCAGTCAATGCATCCAATTTGTCTATTGGTTTAAACTCTGCAGTTAAATCTGATTCTGAAATGTCTGTCTGTCTATTCTCAGTTAATGAACCTGAGGGTGAATTATCGGCCTGTCCAGTTTTAGTCAAAGAGCATGATTTTGAACTGTCTTCCTGTCCCATTCCAGTCAATGAATCAGATGTTGAACTGTCTGTTAGTCCACTTTAAGTAAATGAGCTTGATTATGAATTGTCTGCCTGCTCAGTTGTCACCAGGGAAACGGTTAATGAACTTCTTGTGGTCCCTACCCCAGTCCTTGAGACTGTATATGCTCTCTCTGTTTTCTGTGTCTCAGTTTTTCCTAGGCTCCAATCTCTGCTGTGGGTTCCTGATCCGCCTGTTCCGTCATGGTACTCTTCTGTTCTGCCCTGGTGGGCTCCAACTCCGTCTGCTCCGCCGTGGAGGTCTTCTGCCCTGTCTGCTCCGCACTGGTGGGCTCCTGCTCCGTCTGCTCCGCCATGGTGGACTTCTGTCCTGCTCTGGTGGTCTTCTGCTCTGCCATGGGGATCCTCGGACCCGTCTGCTCTGCCATGGAGGTCTTCTGTCCTGTCTGCTCCACACTGGTGGGCTCCAACTCCGTCTGCTCCGCCGTGGAGGTCGTCTGCCCTGTCTGCTCCGCCGTGGTGGCCTTCTGTCCTGCTCTGGTGGTCTTCTGCTCCGCCATGGGGATCCTCGGACCCGTATGCTCCGCCATGGTGGTCTTCTGCCTGGTTCTGGTGGTCTTCTGCTCCGCCGTGGGGGTCTTCTGTCCTGCTCTGGTGGTCTTCTGCTCCGCCGTGGAGATCCTTGAACCTGTCTGCTCTGCTGTGGTGGTCCTCAGCTCCACCCCTTCTGCCGGCTCCATCATGGTCCCCTGTTTTGCCGGTCCTGGCTCAGGGTCTTACACCTTTACATGGACCTGGCCCTCCGTCCCTCCCCCTGTTCCGCCTCCGCTCCACCTCCTTCCTGGATTGTGTAATGTTTAGAGCGTCTGGAAGCCGCTCCTTGGAGGGGGGCTCTGTCACGAATCCGGTCTATGAACTTCTGTTCACTCACCACCAGAGGTCACCCGCTCATTACATGGACTCTCATCTCCCCCTGTTCCGCCTTCGCTCCACCTCCTTCCTGGATTGTGTAATGTTTAGAGCGTCTGGAAGCCGCTCCATGGAGGGGGGCTCTGTCACAAATCCGGTCTATGAACTTCCGTTCACTCACCACCAGAGGTCACCCACTCACTACATGGACTCTCACACTACACAGACTGTTACACTATACCCTGCACTACATTTCCCATCATCCATTGCACTGATTGCACACAGCTGTAACCAATCACACGCGCACCTGAAAGCCATTACACACACTATATAATACCTACTCAGATCCTGCTCAAGTCGCCGAGTATTGTTCTGCATTTATTACTCTCCTAGTGTTAGCTGCTTTACCAAGCCATCCCGTGATTCCTGAGTTAAGAGTTTAGTCTTGTTCATATTCTGTTTACTCGTGTTTTGATCTTAGCCTGTTTTCTCATCTTGTCTGATCTCTACCTGCCCTGAAGTTTATTGCCTGTCTTATTGCAAAACAACCCAATAGCTGGGTTTGTCCCTTTTTAACCCAGCATTTTTTAGAGTGTACTCAGATATTTAGAAAAATAAAATAGTATTCAGAATAAGTAACGCATTAACACTGCAGTTACAGCAAAATCTGTATTTATTATGGAAAATACGAAAGATGAAAGAAAACAAGTTTTCCTTAGTCTCCAATATATTACTATACATACAGTATCTACTCTGCTTATGTAATGTACATGAAGGACACGTACAGAGAGTTAAAAGGTTTGAACGAAAGACTTATTTAAAACTAAATGATAAAATAAGGTACATTTACTTTCACTTGAACAAAAACCACACTCACAGTGTCACGCATTCACATGGACATGCACTCTTGGTCTCTAAATATGTAGTGAAAAGCAAACTCTGATCAGTAATAACAGAAATTGCCTCAGGCTCACTTCAGCAAAGGCTTCTGGGAGATTGAGTTTTAGTGGTTGCCCTTCTCCTAAGCTTTCCTACCACCAACATTCAATCGAAATCCCAGTGCTATTGGAGGACTCTTCAAAACGTCCTGCATAGCCAAACCTTTCAGCAGCCAAACAATAAAACGTCTCCTGTACATTTGAAGACAATTTCTGAAATACAGTAAACACAAACTACAGAAAAGGAATGTAGAAACTAATACACACTGATGATAAAAGACTGAAATATCAGATTGGTTACATCGTAGTGTACCAAAAGTTTTTTTGGTGCAACACTCATTCATTCACAAACTTATGCTAAAAACATTCAATGACATTTATAAAACATTAAAGTGGATTAAAAGAAAGAAATATGTGCTTTGAATACTTTTAAACTTACATACATATTCCCCCATAATCATGTGCCTTCTACAGAGATCGAAGACAATCAATGGATCTCTACAATATTGATATTATTGGTCCTGTATGTCCTCAGCCAGACTTAGTTTATTTAGATACAACAACAATGTAACTGTAGAACTGGATGCCTATAACAAGGAATTATTGTGTCTTCCTTTGCAACAGAGTTGAAATTCAGTCTGTTTGGCTGTGGTGGTGAAACATTGCTGGATTTTAAAGTAATAGTTCACCCAAAAATGAAAATGTGCTGAAAATGTAGTCACTCTCAGACCATCCAAGATGAGTTTGTTTCTTCATAAGAACAGATTTATATAAATGTAGCACTACATCGCTTGATCACAAATGGATCCTCTGCAGTGAATGGGTGCCGTCAGAATGAGAGTCCAAACAGCTGATAAAAACATCACAATAATCCATGCGACTCCAGTCCATCAGTTAACATCTTGTGAAGTGAAAAGCTGCGTATTTGTAACAAACAAATCCATCATTAAGGTTTTTTTAGGTTAAATTGCTGCTTCAGGCTAAAATACGAGTCATCTGTCCATAATATTGCTTTCTTTGTTTCTGCGGATTATTGTGATGCTTTCATCAGCTGTTTGGACTCTCATTCTGACGGCACCCATTCACTGCAGAGGATCCATTGGTGAGCAAGTGATGGAATGCTATGTTTCTCCAAATCTGTTCTGATGAAGAAATAAACTCATCTACATTTTGGATGCCCTGAGGGTGAGAACATGTTCTGCAAATTTTAATTTTTGGGTGAACTATTCCTTTAAAGCCAACAAGAAATTGCATTAACAACCTATTTTACTTCTATAATTGGACATCTGCATGTGGAGCGTGAAGGTCAAATTCGCCCCAAGAACCTCTTGACGTATCACAATGGAAATGCTTCTTGTTTTTTTTTTTACATTAACCAAGAACCAAGTTATTACATTTTGATGAAATACTACAACAACAAACATTGTCTTGTTTGGTCCATTGGTCTGTTCTCATTTCATGTTGACTTTAAAGTGGCCTGTTAGAAGTTGGGGGAACAAACAGTGCATTCAATTGCACGTCAGTCCTTTGTTGGCTCTATAACCCTCTCCTTTCTCCTCCGAAAGGGTTTTTAATCTAACTATAACAGTAGTTCTGCTAGATCCAGGCAGAGCAAGTCTCTGACCCGGCTATATCCAAAGAACCTGTAAAAACATTCATATTTAGAGAGCAAAACAACAAATAATATCTTAAGACACGGTAACTCCAGTGTGGGGGTAAATAAGGAACAAAATAGACAAAAATGAAATAAAAACCAAAGACAGCAGTGCTTAACGATACACAACCACAGTTTTGACAAACACAACATTTGTCCAGTTGGTTCCTTCTGCCTAGAATATACAGTAGGCTCAAGAGTCACTGTTCTTCTGGGAAAAAGACAGAAATAACATGTATGATAAAGAAAAAAAGGGAAAGAACAACAAGTCTAAAAAAAATCTCAAGTGTCTCTGGATTGGAAAAAAAGCTCTTTGAGTCCCAATGGAGATGAATATGTGAGTGGATAAATGAATGAATGCCTTTTGTGAAATCTCGTCATCTCTAGATCTCTCCTCCTTTGGATTTCTACCGCTCTAATGACGCTACATTGTGGCTATAATGTTCCTGCTCTACTTCAGTGACTGGCGAGCAGTCAGAAGACTTGCATAACAGTTTTCCTCCAGGTTATTTCAGTAGAGCAGGTTTCGGTCATGAGTGGGGTGCAAAAGTTAGCAGGGCCTGATACAATCTGTGAAAAGTGGGGCGATCTGCAATGTCACGACTCCAGCAACGCATCATCAGCTCGAACAGAGAGGATGGACAGAGTGGTGGGGCGGAGAGAAAGATCTAGGGAGAAAGAGAGAGAAAAAACATAGTTAAGAAATCTTTCAGATGAAACATCCATGTAAATGATGTATAAGTTCATGCAAAGGTTTGTGGTTGTGCATTAATTCAGTCTCAGAGTTTGCCAGAAAAAAAATGAACAATCTTTATTTTGGATCATTTCTTTTCAGACCTCACTTTAGTCCAATTCACATTAATTCAGATTCATTCACTTTTCAAATTAATACCATATGTCCATATAGAACAAAACCATTTAATTCAAAAATAAATAATTTATCTCAAATTATTTTACTTGTATAATAATTGTGTATATATATATATATATATATATATATATATATATGATTAATCGCGATTAATCGCATCCAAAATAAAGGTTTTTGTTTACATAATATATGTATGTGTACTGTTTATTTATTAAGTATATACAAATACGCACATGTATTATATATAAATATATTGAATATATAAACATAACATATTTTTCTTAAATATATACATGCATGAGTTTGTATTTATATATACATAATAAATATACACAGTACACATATATTATGTAAAGAAAAAAAGGGAAAGAACAACAAGTCTAAAAAAAATCTCAAGTGTCTCTGGATTGGAAAAAAAGCTCTTTGAGTCCCAATGGAGATGAATATGTGAGTGGATAAATGAATGAATGCCTTTTGTGAAATCTCGTCATCTCTAGATCTCTCCTCCTTTGGATTTCTACCGCTCTAATGACGCTACATTGTGGCTATAATGTTCCTGCTCTACTTCAGTGACTGGCGAGCAGTCAGAAGACTTGCATAACAGTTTTCCTCCAGGTTATTTCAGTATAGCAGGTTTCGGTCATGAGTGGGGTGCAAAAGTTAGCAGGGCCTGATACAATCTGTGAAAAGTGGGGCGATCTGCAATGTCACGACTCCAGCAACGCATCATCAGCTCGAACAGAGAGGATGGACAGAGTGGTGGGGCGGAGAGAAAGATCTAGGGAGAAAGAGAGAGAAAAAACATAGTTAAGAAATCTTTCAGATGAAACATCCATGTAAATGATGTATAAGTTCATGCAAAGGTTTGTGGTTGTGCATTAATTCAGTCTCAGAGTTTGCCAGAAAAAAAATGAACAATCTTTATTTTGGATAATTTCTTTTCAGACCTCACTTTAGTCCAATTCACATTAATTCAGATTCATTCACTTTTCAAATTAATACCATATGTCCATATAGAACAAAACCATTTAATTCAAAAATAAATAATTTATCTCAAATTATTTTACTTGTATAATAATTGTGTATATATATATATATATATATATATATATATATATGATTAATCGCGATTAATCGCATCCAAAATAAAGGTTTTTGTTTACATAATATATGTATGTGTACTGTTTATTTATTAAGTATATACAAATACGCACATGTATTATATATAAATATATTGAATATATAAACATAACATATTTTTCTTAAATATATACATGCATGAGTTTGTATTTATATATACATAATAAATATACACAGTACACATATATTATGTTAACAAAAACCTTTATTTGGGATGCGATTAATCGCAATTAATCGTTTGACAGCACTAATATATATATATATATATATATACTGTATATATTCGTAATGTATATACGCACACACACACACACAAATCAGAGGTCGATCAATATTGGATTTTGCTGATACAAAAAATAATGTTTAAAATAAAAATCAACAGTTTATTGTGCCGATACTAGTAAAATTAGTATGCTGAATGTGATAAATAATAGTAGTTGTCTTTTCTTCCTGTGATGGGGCAGCCCAGAGAGAAGCTTCAAGAGTTTACAATGAATTAAAAGAAGATATAGTTTATTCTGTATTGCGTTAAATACTAATACAATCCTGAAAAAAAATGATTTTATGCATAATGCGGGACTTTTAATTGTAAACTGTACTAAAACGCAAAGGGACTCTTATTTTGAAATGTATATGCTTTACTTCCAACTGCTCATCACATTTATTTAATTAAATCAGCCTTTTGAAGTCTAATAATCGTTAGTCTGTATTGCAATTCTAGTTTTTCTGTCCACAAAATAAAAGACCTTTTAAAATGATCATTAAAACTTTGTTATACCATTTAACTTTTTATGACCTTAAATTTGATCAAACTGAATTTAAGACTTTAAGCACCCACAAGAACCCTGCTCATTTCACTTCAGATCCATTTGCTTCACTGCAAATCGATTCACTTCACCTCAGAACGATTCACTTAACTTCAGATTAGTTTACTTTGCCAAAGGATTCACTTCACCAAATGCAAAGTAAAATGCACTCACTTCAAATCAAAAGCGAAACCAAAATCAAAGTAAAGTTCAAGTTTTCCAAGTGTGTACCTGTCTCCCCTGGTTTCGGAAGAATTCGCCGGTGTTCTCGATGACCTGTTCATCAGACAGCAGGCTGTAGGGCTGCTCCTTACATAAAGTGAAGATCTCCCACAGAGTTACTCCAAATGCCCACACGTCACTAGCTGTTGTGAACTTTCCCTAAAAACACACACACACATACTGCACTGATACAAAGAAAGAAAGTCACTGCAAACAAATGTCTCCACCTAACAGTTAAATGTACATTTTTTTTGAAAGATGTCTCTTATGCTCACCAAGGCTCCATTTATTTGATTAAAAATACAGTAAAAACAGTAATATTGTGAAATATTTGAATATATTTTCAATCTAATTTATTCCTGTGATGCAAAGCTGAATTTTCAGCATCATTACTTCAGTCTTCAGTGTCACATGATCCTCCAGAAATCATTCTAATATGCTGATTTGCTGCACAAGAAATATTTTTTATTATTATCAATGCTGAAAACAGTTGTGCTGCTTAATATTTCTGTGAAAACCAAGATGCATTTCTCTTCCAGGAATCTTTGATGAATAGAATGTCCAAAAGAACAGCATTTACAGCCTCTTTTTCCCTCACCAGTAAGATGCTCTCCCAGGCCATCCAGCGTATAGGCAGTACAGCGCGCCCCTGTATACGATAGTAATCACTACTGTACAAGTTTCTGCTCATGCCGAAATCAGAGATCTTTATGGTGAGATGACGGTCCAGGAGGCAGTTCCGTGTGGCCAGATCACGATGCACAAAATTCAGAGAAGCCAAGTACTTCATCCCAGAAGAGATTTGCACCGACATGTGCAACATGTCAGCAATGCTGCAGAGACAGAAATAAAAGAGTCTTGAGTTCATGTGAATAAAACAGCAAATGCACACAAAATATGACCTGGCTTCAAACCTGTATCAAATGCACAAATGAGACTTGAAAGCTATATCGGAGATGGAAATCTTAATTTTGATCTTTTTTCTCATATAAAACTATATTTTGGCTTCAGAAGACTTGTGCAATAGTCATATGGACAACGTTTACAATACTTTTTGGAGCCCCAGAACATTCAATTTCAAAGCATGCAAAAGAATGACACAGATATTCTGTTAAAAGTCTTCTGCGTGAATATATATATATATATATATATATATATATATATGAATATAAAATTTTAATAATACAAAAAACTTAAATATTACATGAAAACCTTAAAAAAGGAAATAAATAAGTATAAAGTGCTAAAATGACTAAAACGGAAATAAAAATAAATTAAAGCTAAATAGAAATATTAAAAAAAGAATAACAATGACAAAAGCACATGACAAAACTACTAAAACAAACTAAAATAAAAAAACATGCAAAATATTAATAAATACTATATTAGTATAAACTAGTGATCGACCGATATTGATTTTTTATAACCGATACTGATACCAATTATTTGCATGTTTATGTGCCCGATAACCGATATGCAGAACCAATATTTATTTACTGTTATAAAGTAAATAAATGACTGAGTGAAGTAAGAACATACTTCACTTTGGTTTTTCCTCTTTTCAGTCATCTTTTTTTTTTAAAGTGTTGAAAATTAGCAGTCTTTCATGTTAAAATTAATCTTCATACTACCACAAAAAAAGCATCAACAGCAACAACAATAATATTAACCATAAGAAAAATAAATGTCTAATGTTTTCAAATGGAGAAAATAAATAAAAGACAGGAGTCATATCAACTTCATTTTAAACTACAGTTTTAGTAGGTTTATAAGCTGTTTAATAGCTACAGAGTCAAGAATAATTCACTGGATAATGTTAATTCACTGAATAATATTCTTTGGAGTATTGGAATATAACAAACAAAACATCGTATTTTATTGCATTTCTCAACTGGAATGTTATATCAGAATTATTAATAATGTATTTGTCGTTCTAGATTATGAAATGCCTGCTGACAGCGTGGTTTATCTATGCAGTTACACAGAACTATACTCAAACTGCATTCGCTCGTGGAGATAAATAATTTATTTCCATAGAGTTTTTATTTAGATGTTTATTAGCGAAATATTGGTTATATAGTAAATGTTAATACAATTTAGGGCATTTTAAACAAGTGAATCTTGTTAAAAGTTACATGCGCTGGCCGTGCTGGGGCATTTCCTGAGCATCAACTTGGTGAGTGAACAGCAATATGAAAGCGGCTTCACGAGACTAATGATGAGCAAATATACAACAGAGAGAATTAAATTCAGCGCTTTTATTTCCAACATGCGCTTATTCATGGCTGTATTATTTAACTCATGCAAAGTTACGTCTTTATTGGGAGAGGATCTTGACGGATTATCTACGTGACTCCGACTTCACGAGACTAACGATGAGCATAGACAACAGAGAGAGAATTCAATTCATTGTCTCGTCTCCCCTTAGATGTGCTGCAATGGCGATCCTGCGTGCAATTCTCAAAACACCCACAAGATGGCGGCGTTTATCGGTGAATCCGATATTACAAAACCGATATCCAATTATGGTAAAATGCTTAAATATCGGGGAAAATATCGGTAAATCGATATATCGGTCGATCTCTAGTATAAACAATAATAAATCTAATAGTATAATAGTATAAATAATACTAAAATAACACTGGTGTGAAAGGAAGAAAGAAAATCATACAGGTTTGAAACAACTTGAGGGTGAGTAAAATATATATTTTTTTCATTTTGTGTTCAGCAATTGAGTGTAACAAATCTGATTGCTGGTACTTCTTCAAAAATGCAGGTTTTTAATTCAGGTTTTCAAAAAAGGACAGACTGAAATTATTTATTGACGTTATTATTAATACGACTTGAAGACTCAGAGGTCTCACTTCAAAACTTGGCTTCATTTTTACCCTGTGATCTGAAACATTTCCATCATAAATTGAGAGCTGACTTGAAACTGGAAGGTTAAGTTGAAGAATTCGGAGGTTAAGAATGTTAAGCTTGACTCTGACTTGTAGAATAGCGATATTGACGAGTCTGGAGATGAAAGTCTGTACATGTCAGGCTTCTTCATAATGATGGACACACCTGACAGACGGAATGTTGTTGGCATGTGTGAGTGTGCTCTCTATCTCTCTCTGGGACAGGAACATGTTGAGGTCTCCGTTCTCCATGTACTCCGTCACCATGCAGAGCGGGTCGGAGCTCACGCACACGCACAGCAGCTGAATGATGTTTGGGTTATTCAGACGCGACATGATCTTTATCTCCTTCAGGAAGTCATTTCTACACAGACACAAAAGTCCGAAAGGTTATCATGGGATCAGGAGAAAGGTTAAATGTCAGCATCCATCAGTAAATATTGACTGACGATAATAAATGAGAAATAAAATCCAGCTGTAAACGGATGAACACTTTCTGACAGAAAAATTCCAATGATAACTGTGCATTCTTAAACAATTTTATACATTTTATGAAGGATTAGGAGTCTATTAGAAGCAGTGTTGCGCTCTTTACTTCAAAAATGTAATTTATTACATCTGTGTAAGCTTTTATCCTGACAAAATCAGTGTAATGGCAATATTTCCATCCCCTGTATGTAAGCTTTTCCATATTCAAGCTTTCCTGATGCACTGGCGACTTCATGTGCCTGTGTGAGTAGTGAATATTATGAAAATAAATCTAGGAATTATTGGATTGTTGGATTTCAAATCAGTAGGGGTTGAGGCATCAAAAGTAACTAAGTAACTAGCTGTTTTATGGATGGTAACTGTAATATTATTACTGAAACCTTATTATTAATTAGTTATACTACTAGTTACCGCAAAAAGTAATATTATTACAGTAACTAGTAATTACAACTAGTAACAACTAGTTACTGCCCAGCACTGATTAGGAGTAAAATTTTCTTCACATAGAAAAAAAATTATATAAAATAAATAAATAAATCACTTTAAAAATCAATGAATACTTTGACATTTTAAATAATTTATTTATAAAAAATATGAATTATGTATATCTATCTATCTATCTATCTATCTATCTATCTATCTATCTATCTATCTATATATAAAATGAAATTAAATATAACACATATTTAATCATTTCTGTTATATAAAACAAAAATGTTAAACTTGCCAAACTTTCTATTTGCCTATTGTTTTTCTTAATCCATGTGTCGACCAAATAAAACACAACATAATTACATAACCATTTCCAAACTTTTAAGCAAGAGCTTCCCAGAAGCCTCACTCTATGATGCAACTTTCCAATCAATTGCTTTTTGTGTGTCCCCCCCCAAACCTGGCATTGCTGGTGGCATCTGCTCTGAGTTGTTTAACTGCTACCAGCACCGGCCTGCCGTCCTGCTCCGGTAACGGTGCACCCTCTCCCAGAAACTCAGCCAAACCCTCGGCCTCACATAAATGTACCTGGTAACAGCAACAATAGTATGAACATGTGCGAACAAACATAAAGCATGGGAACGGAAACACACTTGCATGCAAAACACCAACGTACTATGGTATTACCATGTCATGCAACAAATATCAGGCATTGCAACACTGTTTTTTATAAAACAGTGTAAAGAGTGTGTGAAAAGATCCCAACTAACTCTGAATAAAAGACAAAGGAACCAAAGGAACAACAGCAGCGGTAAGAAAGCCTCCTGCTGTGCTTCATCGGGACTCACCTCACCAAACTGGCCTTCTCCCAGTTTCTCTCTGAACAGCAGTCTCTCTCGAGGGAACTCGGCCACCGAGATGTCCTTTCGTGTCAGGGAATCAACGGTGAGGGCCGGAACGGCATACATGTTGCTGCCAGTGACGCCCTGCAGACTAATGATGTCTGTTTCAGCGTAGTGCGGCACGCTGCTCTGAAAACACTGGTGCGGGGTGCACAGGGTAACGTCAGGTTCGGCGTATCCTCCGCTACAGGCTGCACAGAGAAAGAGATGTCAACATGTCAGTAAGCTTGGCCAATTCTAATTTATATTAGTAATTATTTTATATTTTATCTTTCCCATTGCATTCTATTTTACTTTCCCCTTCATTTCATGCATCTCTTTATTTGCCACCCTATTTATTTTCTATACAGTTCATCCAAAAATAAAAATTCTGTCATCATTTATTCACCCTTTTGTTTTTCCAAACCTGTATGAGTTTTCTGTGGAACTCAAAAAGAAATTTCGAAGAATGCTGGTAATCAAACAGTTTTGGGTCCCATAGTCTTCCATAGTATTTCCATACTAGTCAATGGGAGCCAAAATTGTTTGGTTACATTCTTTAAGATGTCTTCTTTTGTGTTCCACAAAAAATATTATGGAAGTCAAATGGACTCCAAAACTGTTTGGTTAACAACAATCTTAAAATATTTTTTTCATTGACTTCCATAGTATTTTTTATCCATACTATGGAAGTCAATGGCACCCGAAACCATTTGGTACCAACATTCTTCAAAATATCTTCTTTTGGGTTCCACAAAAAATATTATGGAAGTCAAATGGACTCCAAAACTGTTTGGTTAACAACAATCTTAAAATATTTTTTTCATTGACTTCCATAGTATTTTTTATCCATACTATGGAAGTCAATGGCACCCGAAACCATTTGGTACCAACATTCTTCAAAATATCTTCTTTTGGGTTCCACAAAAATACAATGGAAGTCAATGGGACCCTGAAACTGTTTGGTTCCCAATATCTTCGAAATATCTCCTTTTGTGTTCCACAAAAAATGCTACACAATCTGACCAATCATAATGACGAATCTGCCATTTTGCCCGACAAACAAACCAAACAACAGAGTAGAATAACATCACTGGACTTTTGTGCTGTAACTAGCAGAGGAAGAGATGATCGGTTCACGCATTTTTTCCATCTCAAAAATATATCTAAATTACGACCTATGCTCTCAATGTCAAATGCAGAAATGTTAAATCATGCGTTCATGACCTCAAGGTTAGATTATTGTAATGCTTTATTGGGTGTTTATTCTGCACACTTAATAAACAAACTCCAGCTGGTCCAAAGTTCTCAGAGTTCTTACTAGAACCAGGAAGTATGACCATATTAGCCCGGTTCTGTCAACACTGCACCGGCTCCCTATTAAACATCGTATAGATTTTAAAATCTTGCTTATTACTTATAAAGCCCTGAATGGTTTAACACCTCAGTATTTGAACAAGCTCTTATTGCAATATAGTCCTCCACATCTGCTGCGTTCTCAAAACTCTGGCAATTTGATAACACCTAGAATATCAAAATCAACTGCGGGCGGCAGATCCTTTTCATATTTAGTGCCCAAACTCTGGAATAACCTACCTAACATTGTTCGGGAGGCAGACGCACTCTGTCAGTTTAAATCTAGATTAAAGACCCATCTCTTTACCCTGGCTTACACATAACACACTAACACATTTCTAATATTCAAATCCGTTAAAGGATTTTTAGGCTGCATTAATTAGGACAACCAGAACCGGGAACACTTCCCATAACACCCAATGTACTTGCTACATCGTTAGAAGAATGGCATCTACGCTAATATTAGTCTGTTTCTCTCTTATTCCGAGGTCACCAGATCCAGTCTGTATCCAGATCAGATGGTCACTGCAGTCACCCGGATTCAGTACGTATCCAGTCCAGATGGTGGATCAGCACCTAGAGAGGACATCTACAGCCCAGAACGTCAGTGGAGATCAGGACAACTAGATGAGTCTCAGAGACAGATCCCCAGTAAAGACCTTGTCTCCTAGACGGCCACCAGGACAAGACCACAGGAACTAATTGAGTCCTCTGCACAATCTGACTTTGCTGCAGCATGGAATTTAACTGCTGGTTTCGTCTGGTCAGAGGAGAACTGGCCCCCCGACTGAGCCTGGTTTCTCCCAGGGTTTTTTCTCCATTCAGTCACTGATGGAGTTTTGGTTCCTTGCTGCTGTCGCCTCTGGCTTGCTTAGTTGGGGACACTTTATTTCCAGCGATATCGTCGACTTGATTGCACAGATACTATTCCAACTGAACTGAGCTGGATGATGACATCACTGAATTCAATGATGAACTGCCTTTAACTGAAAATTGAGTGTTTACTATTGTCATTTTGCATTATTGACACACTATTTTCCTAATTAATGCTGTACAGTTGCTTTGACACAATCTGTATTGTTAAAAGCGCTAAATAAATAAAGGTGACTTGGAAACTTGACTTGCCACTTGAACTGAGGTGCTACAGCGATCTGTCACGACACGTTTATAGTTTGAATTTCTTAAAAAAAATGACTAAATTTGAAAGCTGAGACTTTGTTTCATACCAAAAGTAACCTGCTCTGTCTTGTCTATCGGCGAGTTGTCAGTGTCCACGATGTATTTTTTACTGCGTGAGAACATGATTTGTGCCGTGAGAGTGGCATGGCTTGTCGGACATAGCAACAGTAAGTAAGGGGGGGCGGGTCTTTGTAAAGGGTCAATTAGTAGGTGTGCTCTGGAGCCTGCCTTCTTTAGGCCCTTTCGCACCGCTTTAGTTCCAGAACTAAACGTACAGTACTAAAGTACTGGGACGATTTTGCGCGAACTATTTCCCAGTACCATTTAAAGGGTTGCATTCGCACCGAGAGTGTGTACTAAGAAGTGACGTAAGCCAGTCGACAGCGACGTCATTTGTGCGCGGCGGGAAATGAGTCAGTTTCAGGTACATGTACTTACACTAAAGTTCAGTTTGGAGTCAGAAAGATTTTATTTTAGAGAAATGAATACTCTTATTCTGCAAGGAAACATTAAACTGATAAAAAGTGACAAAGACATTTATAATGTTATAAATAAATAAATACTGTTCTTTTGAACTTCC
Organism: Sinocyclocheilus grahami; assembly: GCF_001515645.1. Taxonomy (NCBI): domain Eukaryota; kingdom Metazoa; phylum Chordata; class Actinopteri; order Cypriniformes; family Cyprinidae; genus Sinocyclocheilus; species Sinocyclocheilus grahami. The sequence goes on from NW_015505573.1 coordinate 1,405,623, forward strand.
CATTCATCAAAAAAATTGTGATTTTTTTTTTCACAAAAATATTAAGATGGCAGAATAAAGTAAAAACTAAAATATAAAAACATTATTTTAAATTAAAATCATATTTTACAATATTACTGTATTTATTGTATTTTCAATTAAATAAATGCAGCCTTGGTGAACAAGAATTTTTTTTTTAATCTTTAAAAAAACCTTACTATATACTGTATGTTTGTATTTATTTGATTATATTAACAAAACAAAAAAAGAAATGCTGGTTTTATACTTATATGCAATGATTTAAAGGGACAGTTCACCCAAAAATGGAAATTCTGTGATCATTTATTTACCCTCCTGTTGCTTCAGAACCGTATGCTTTTTTTTCTGTAGAACATAAAAGCAGATATTTTGAAGAATGTTGCAGTTGCTGGTATTTTTATTTCATACTATGGAAGTCAATGGTCAAAAGCAACTGTTTTGTTACCAACATTCTTCAAATTATCTTCTTTTGCATTCAACAGAAGAAAACAACTCATAGAGGTTTGGCCCAACTTGAGGGTGAGTAAATTACAGATTTTTTGCATGAACTATCCTTTAAGGCAATCGTTTTATATTGTGGCATTTTTAATTCATAAAGATTCATGGGATCAGTAGTTCACTCAGCTCACCAGGGTTTGACACAAAGTTAGTGTGTGTTTGTGTATAATGGATGGTACCAGAAGCCTCTGCGCTTTGCGACAGCTCGGGAAGTTTGTTCCTGAGCGCAGCGGGATCCTGATACTGTGGGTCCAGCAGGAAGATCCTCTCGTAGGGCGGGTCGAGGGAGACGCGCGGGGGCACCAGAAATGAGTCAGTTTCAGGTACTAAAGTTCAGTTTGGAGTCAGAAAGATTTTATTTTAGAGAAATGAATACTCTTATTCTGCAAGGAAACATTAAACTGATAAAAAGTGACAAAGACATTTATAATGTTATAAATAAATAAATACTGTTCTTTTGAACTTCCCATTCATCAAAAGAATTGTGATTTTTTTCTCTCAAAAATATTAAGATGGCAGAATAAAGTAAAAACTAAAATATAAAAACATTATTTTAAATTAAAATCATATTTTACAATATTACTGTATTTATTGTATTTTCAATTAAATAAATGCAGCCTTGGTGAACAAGAATTTTTTTTTTTAATCTTTAAAAAAACCTTACTATATATGTTTGTATTTATTTGATTTTATTAACAAAACAAAAAAAGAAATGCTGGTTTTATACTTATATGCAATGACTTAAAGGGACAGTTCACCCAAAAATGGAAATTCTGTGATCATTTATTTACCCTCATGTTGTTTCAAAACCATATGCTTTTTTTTTCTGTAGAACATAAAAGCAGATATTTTGAAGAATGTTGCAGTTGCTGGTATTTTTATTTCATACTATGGAAGTCAATGGTCAAAAGCAACTGTTTTGTTACCAACATTCTTCAAATTATCTTCTTTTGCATTCAACAGAAGAAAACAACTCATAGAGGTTTGGCCCAACTTGAGGGTGAGTAAATTACCGAATTTTCATTTTTGCGTGAACTATCCTTTAAGGCAATAGATTTATATTGTGGCATTTTTAATTCATAAGGATTCATGGGATCAGTAGTTCATTCAGCTCACCAGGGTTTGACACAAAGTTAGTGTGTGTTTGTGTATAATGGATGGTACCAGAAGCCTCTGCGCTTTGCGACAACTCGGGAAGTTTGTTCCTGAGTGCAGCGGGATCCTGATACTGTGGGTCCAGCAGGAAGATCCTCTCGTAGGGCGGGTCGAGGGAGACGCGCGGGGGCACCGGAGGAGTCTGCAGAATTATAGTGTCACTGCTAGAGGACAAACGTACTGTCACCTCCTCCTCCAAAATACGCCTCGGAGCCTGAGACAGAGAGAGAGACTATTTGTATTACCGTATTTTTCAGAAAATAAGTCGCAAAAAACCCACAGATAATTTGCATCTATGTAATGTATAAACCATGTTTTATCATCAAATTCAGAAATAATGTAAAATACTGCTATATAAAACAAAATGCTAGTTTATAAACACTATGTAGTTCCCTCTCTCCCCAACAATTTCTTTAAATTAAACAATATACTGTATATAACGGCATTCATTATAAACAACATTTATTCTAAACATTGATCACAAACAAACAAATACAAACTGTACGATTTGTGCATGTTTTGCATGCTTAACAATAACTGCATTATATAAGTTGCTTAATAAGTCAGCATCTTTGGCAGCACTTTAAAAGTAAAAAAGTATTTTTACTGCATTATATATGCCTTGTAATGCACTGTATGATCTCATGAATAATTGTAACCACAGTTATAATAAATTATAATACTTATCTATTCGTTGTCACACCTTTATAAAGTATAATGCATTATAACACATGACAGAGAAACCTTCAAATATTATAAAGCATTTTAAATTTGGTTACTATTTATGAAAAGATTTAGTGCATTACGACATACATTATGATACCTTTCTAATGCATTATACATAAAGGCCTTAAGTAAAGTGTTACTGATTTGTTAGCTTTTTAACTTCCGGTGTCCTGCTTTGCTTTATTTTTATCAGTTCAAATCTGCTTCTTGTACAACACTGATTTGTAGTGTAAACAGTTTTACTGTTTGTTGCACTTCTATATTTTTTATAGCTATTTACCAATAGTGGCTAATGAAACGGAAATCTCGCACATTCACTGAAAATGGATATTCACTGGACATTCCAGAATATTTTTATTATTATTATTTTTTTTTTTTAGAAGCGGTGCTTTCTTGGGGATAAATTTAGAGACACAACTTCTCAAAGATGTCACATGTCTGTGAAGTCACATCTTCAAATTCAACTATGCTCATCCTTTCAGTAGACCAAGACACTTTATGCTATTCAAATATTTCATGTATTGTTGAGAAGCATTATAATTTGTTTCATTAATACAAACATTACAGTACACACATACACACCTTCTCCAGGACTTTGCACACATATTGGCACCACAGAATCAGAAAGATGATCACCACTAGTAGAAGAATAATAGTCACCAGACAGCCAATCAGAATCGATGTACTGCCCTCTTCAGGAGAGCCTGTTTTTGATGGTTTTGGTGTGGTCCGGTCCTCTGTCAAACACAGACGGGTTATTAAAGTTCAATCAAAGTGTGTAGAATGCAAGTTAGTACAGTAGACAGGCATACTCATTTGAAGCCAACAGGAAATGATGTTCACAACCCATTTTACTTCCATAATGTGACACATTTCCTTCATTTGTATTCATCGGAAAACTGACTGGATCAGGAAAAGCGTTCTCTATAAGATTTTGGTTAGACAAACATTTAATTTTCTTTGAAATAACATGCAATAAGAAAGTAAACAGTATCAAATGATTACATGTTGAACATAAAAGTGCTGTGATTTACCTGTTTTTTGTGTAGTTTGTGGTACTTTGCTGTTAAGCTCATATGAAGGAGGGGTCAAGACTGGGGGCCTCTGGGCAGGAAGCACATTAGTTGCTGCAATGGAAAATAATTAAAACACAGGATGTTACTAAACCTTAAATTACACCCACTTAAAAATGCATTTATAATTCGAATTAGTACATTATTGCATGCATTTCCAAATGCACAAAGAAATTAAGACGGATTAATAAGGATGCATTACATTGATCAAAAGTGACAGAAAATACTTTTTTATTGTTACAAAAAAACTATTTCAAATAAATGCTGTTTCTGAGCAGCAAATTAGAATTTCTAAAGGATCATGTGACACTGAAGACTGATGCTTTGCATCACAGGAATAAATTAAATTTTAAAATGTATTCAAATTGAAAATTTTGAATTGTAATAATATTTCACAATATTACTGTTTTTATTGTATTTTTGATCAAATAAATCCTTTAGTGAGCATAAGATACTTCTTTCAAAAACATTTTTAAAATTTCTTCCCAAACCCAAAGTTGAAATTAATAAATTGGCAATGATGATATGAAAAGCATTTCACAGTCCTGGATGTATTTTAATGAGGGAATACTGAGAATACCAGTGGGAAGGAGAGGCGAGTTGTTCCAATTTCATACCAGACTGAAATGAGATCTCACTGAACATCATCCAAGTGTCAGCAAAGTAGAAGCGGCAGCACAGCGCCGTAGCCAATCTGTGCTTTAACGGGACGGTCACATAGCGAGCGCTTGGGTTCCGGTCATCTAGAACGGTGTGAAACTCAACCGGTTCTGCTTCCCACTCAGAAATGAGGTGCAACTTAAACACGCAGGACACGGACGCGAAGATCTTCACACCCCGAGAGAACATGTTATTACTGTGAACCTGTTCAAAAGAAGATAAATAAGCATCATTAACATTTAAAGGCTCACATCTGAAGCCTTTCTGTGTTCAGTATAAATCAAGCCTCATTGTACTATAATCAGTCAACATGAACGACGTTAACTATTTTTATTTTTAATAAAGTGATATATTTTCAAGTGAAAGAAGAAAAAAAACAGGAGGAACTGTATTCATTGGGAAATGACTGGATTGAATTGTGAAAAGTTGGAATTATGTACAGTAGTTCAAGGATGCATTAAATGAATCAAAACTGACAGTAAAGACATTTATAATGTTACAAAAGATTTCCATTTAAAAAAAAAAAGCTGTTATTTTGAACTTTCTGTTCATCAAAGTGTCCTGAAAAAATTTATAACATATAAAAACTGACATATTAATGCAGCATACTTTCAAAAACATACAGAAAATTTTTACTGACCCCAAACTTTTAAACAATGCATACAAGTAAATTGTAAGTAAATAATATCGACTCTGATTTCATGCTGACTTATAAATAAATAAAGAAAAATAATTAGATAAAAAGCAACTAAAAGAAAGTGGCCCGACTTCAATAAACGTTATTTTCTAATATATAAAATCATTACTTCAAGATTAAGCACCTAAACCACACTCTCCACAGACACGGGCATGATTATATACAGACACAATAAGCATCGTTATTATGGCAAGCAATCCTGCTCCAACATGCAATTATGTGTTATTATGAGTGAAATATGGTGTATAATTAGTGCTACATTAAAACTGTGTCAGTCAACAAACACTTCAAAGCGCATCAAGTTCAAATTACAAACACTACAGATTTAAACCAGAACACATACTGTACACATGGTAAATGAACGCTTTGGGTTCAGCACAAGTTGAGTTCTATTAACAGCGTTAGTGGATGAAATGCCAATTACCACTGAAAATAAATATGGTCATAAAATTACTGTCCCTCAGTTTGAAAAATGAAGTTACCATAAGGTACTTACAGTGAGGACCGGAAATAAATAAACATCAAAATACACAGTTTCATGTGAATCACCACAATGTTGAAATATTATACTGTTCAAAAGTTTGGGGTCAGTATCACAAAAAAAAAAATCACTTTTATTCAGCAAGTATGCATTAAATTGGTCAAAAGTGACAGTAAAGACATTTATAATGTTACAAAAGATTTATATTTCACATAAATGCTGCTATTTTGAACTTTCTATTAATCAAAAAAATCCTGAAAATTTGTATCACTGTTTCAAAAGTTTCTTGAGCAGTAAATTAGCATATTAAAATGATTTCTTAAAATCATGTGACAGTGACACTGGAGTAATGATGCTGAAAATTCAGCTTTTCATCACAGAAATAAATGACATTTTAAAGGGGTCATATGACGTTGCTAAAAAAACAGTATTTTGTGTATTTGGTGTAATGCAATGTGCTTACGTGGTTTAAGGTTAAAAAAGCACATTATTTTCCACATACTGTAAATGATTGTTTCTCCTCTATGCCCCGCCTTTCTGAAACACGTAGATTTTTACAAAGCTCATTGTTCTGAAAAGCGCGGTGTGCTCTGATTGGCCAGCGATCCAGTGCGTTGTGATTGGCCGAATACCTCAAGCGTGTGACGAAAATGTTACGCCCCTTACCAGGTTCAGATAACTAGTTTCCTCCGTAAAATGCGCTGCACACATCTGAATATTTGGGTTGAACTGTTCTGGAACAGTGTTGTAAATACAACTTAACCACTGATTTCTAGTTGTGTCCTCTTTTGGAAGACCAAACAAAGTAGTTTAGCTTTCGCAACGAAACACACAGCGTCTCCACGACACAGCGGCAGCAAAAATACTACAGCGAGAATCAAAGTTACGTCTTCTCTCTTTGCGTATACATTTGGGCGGAGTTATGCAAATCTTCCCACACAGTGACGTAGATATGTGGGGGCGTGTTCGAACGAGCCGTTTTAGGTAGGCGTGGCTGAGCGTTCACTTTTATAAAGAATATATCTTTGGGTTTGAGACTTTAATCTTAGCGACTTTACTGATCTTCTGTATGCACGAAGAGCTTGGGATACTCCACCCCAAAATGAAAATTTTGTCATTAATCACTTACCCCCATGTCGTTCCAAACCCGTAAAAGCTTTGATCGTCTTCGGAACACAATTTAAGATATTTTGGATGAAAACCGGGAGGCTTGTGACTGTCCCATTGACTGCCAAGTAAATTACACTGTCAAGATCCAGAAAAGTATGAAAGACATCGTCAGAATAGTCCATCTGCCATCAGTGGTTCAACCGTAATGTTATGAAGCGACGAAAATACTTTTGGTATGCGAAGAAAACAAAAATGATGACTTTATTCAACAATTCGTCTCCTCTGTGTCTCTCCGCATCATTGTAGAGCCATTTTGGAGAATATCCTCTGAACGCAAGCAGCGTACGCTATTCTGTTAACATCACACGCCTCCCGGTTTTCATCCAAACTATCTTAAATTGTGTTCCGAAGACGAACAAAGCTTTTAAATTTTCATTTTGGGGTGGAGTAACCCTTTAACACGCCAAAGACAACGGAAAACATGAAATCGCATCACATGACCCCTTTAAAATATATTCAAATAGAAAACAGTTCTTTTGAATGGTAATAATATTTCACTATATTTCTGCTCTTTATCAAAAATACAAGCTTTGCATTTTGCTTTCAAACGCTGGTCCTGTTTACTTCCATACCTGCCTCACACACAGCTTGTGCTTCACTCTCACCTTCATAGAAGTGAAGTTTCGTTGTCTGTCAAACTGGAACTCCATCTCTACATATCCAGGGCCCAAGCTGTCGTTCCTCCAGCCCACATAGTCATATCCGGGCCACAACCGGTCCTGTCTTCTCTGTACGAATTCATCCTGACCGATCACACCATCCGTCAGTTGACCCAGACCCCCAGACAGCTTCCTGTGGGAGCAGAGAGAGACAGGAAGCACTTAGCTTTGGGCGAGGAGTGATTAGCATTCATTCTAGAACTTAAATACAGTCATGATTGTTCTGCCACAGAATGACCCTGAAAAGTGGATGACGAATCAATGTGAAGAAAAAGACAACCAGCAAACTATATATAAAGGGATATTTACCCAAAATATTTTATTTTTATTATTATTATTATTTAATTGGCATTGACTGATATTAGATATTTCATTGTACACACAAAAGTTTAGACTCAATAAGATTTTTTATGTTTTTGAAAGAAGTCTCTTCTGCTCACCAAGGCTGGATTTATTTGATCTAAAATACAGTAAAAACAGGAATATTGTGAAATATTATTACAATTTAAAATAGCTGTTTTCTATTTAATATATGCAATTTAAATGTAAAATTTATAATGTAATCTATTCTTGTGATGCAAAGCTGAATGTTCAGCATCATTACTCCAGTCTTCAGTGTCACATGATCCTTCAGAAATCATTCTAATATGCTGATCTGCTGCTCAAGAAACATTTCTTATTATCATTATCAACATTTGTGATGCAAAATATTTTTGTGGAAATCGTAATATGTTTTTTCAGGATGAATAAAAAAAGTTTGATGAATAAAAAGTTCAAAAGAACAACATTTATTTGAAATAGAAATCTTTTGAAACATTATAAAAGTCTTTACTGTCATTTTTGATCGATTTAAATACAATCTTGCTGAATAAAAGTATTACTTACTTTAGAACTATACAACTATAAACTTTACAATGGTAGTGTACTTATTTCTATTATTATTATATTTAGATGACCTTTTCCACCAACTAAAATACACGTAAAATTAATCTTTAAAAACATTGAAAGTTAAATAACAATGTTAAATCAAATGTAATATTTATTATATCTCAAATTTAATGTTCATTTTTCATTCTAAATATTGTAATGTTGTGATGCTTAAATGTACTTTCATTAAATGTAAATGTACTTACAGTCATTTAAAATATTTTTTCAAGTTTTATTTTTATTTAATTAGACAAAACAAAACAGAATTTCAATATCAGCTAATTTTACATTTTTATTTATCAATTACATACACTGAACAAAATTATAAACGCAACACTTTAGTTTTTGCCCCCATTTTTCATGAGCTGAAATCGGTTTGCATAACCAAAGAATTTCTGAACAAACTGTCAGAAACAGTCTCAGGGAAGCTCATCTGCATGCTCGTCGTCCTCATCAGGGTCTCGACCTGACTGCAGTTCGTCGTCGTAAGCGACTTGAGTGGGCAAATGCTCACATTTTGATGGCATCTGGCACTTTGGAGATGTGTTCTCTTCACGGATGGATCCCGGTTTTCACTGTACAGGGCAGATGGCAGACAGCGTGGATGGCGTCGTGTGGGTGAGCGGTTTGCTGATGTCAACGTTGTGGATCGAGTGGCCCATGGTGGCGGTGGGGTTATGGTTAGGGATGGGTACCGAAACTCGGTATTTAATCGGTCTCGGGGCTAAATTATGAAAGACTGGAGTATCGATAAGCTCTGACGTTAACGGTTCTGCTATCGGTACTGGAGAAATTAAGAAAACGCACATACATTTATTATTGCTATATAAATGATCTTGCAAATTCTATCTCACCAGAGTCACCAGCTGTTTTTCAAACATTTGTCTATGATGCAATTTTGCTATTCGTAATTCAGAAGCGAGATCGCCCCCACGCGGAGGAGCTTCAGCACGTGCAACATGAAAGCCCTTTTTTTTATTTTTCGATTTTGGCTTCTAAGGATTATACAAAAGAAGACATGAGGTAAAGCTATTAAAAACTAGCTGCGTTTCGTATTGTGCAACTTCTTTCCCTTCACAGCGGTGCGCATTCGTTCCTCCCTAAAACCCAAATTTAAAGTCAGAATCAGCTCAGTCGGTGATTGTTGTAAGATGCAGTCTTTACTGTTGCTAAATTGCGGGACATGTTTGATAATAAAACGTTGAAAGCACAATCCGCACAAGAGACGCTGTGCTTCAAGCTGAAATGTGTGCGCGGCATGCTCCAAAACGGACAAACAAATTACACTTTGAGCTTCAGGTGCACGTCCAAACGATCAAATACACACAAAATATGTCCAAATGGCCGGCTTGGAGAGTATTTACTTAAACACAGTTTATGTCTTAAGTGGAGGAGAACAGTTGGGAGAAAATCCGTTGTGTGTCAATATATTTGTCATGAATCCGGTCTATGAACTTCAATTCACTCACCACCAGAGGTCACCCTTCCATTACATTGACTCTCGCACTACACAAACTGTTGCATGTCATCCCGGACTACATATCCCATCATCCATTGCACTGATTGCACACCGCACTGATTGCACACAGCTGTAACCAATCTCACACATTCACTATATAACACTCACTCAGATCCCTCTCACACGGCCGAGTATTGTAAGCGCATATCACTCACCTAGTGATAGCTACTTTACGGAGCCAGTTCCCTGTCCTTGTTTAAGTATTTAGTTCTAGTTTCCATAGTCTAGTCATAGTCTTGTCTTGCCTGCTTTCCCGTGTTACCTGATTATTGCCTGTTTCTCTTGGATTAACCCTTTGCCTGCTGTTTCGGACTGTGTTTGCACCTTGCCTGGACTCTAGCTTGTGTTATTGGATAACCCCTCGTGTCAAGCCCTCTAGATATTGTTAGCTGCTGATTGACCACGCCCGTTTTGGATTACTCTTCTGTCTTGCCCTTAATATACCTGTATGCCATTGTCTGACCCATGCCTTTTTCATGACCACACCCTTTAAAAAAGCCTTGCAGAGGGATCCGCACGTCTCACGTCTCGTTCGCCCTGTAACAATATTGTCTTAAAGTGACAGACTGGCGCTTGGGCCATCAAAATGCAAATCTGCTCTTAATCTGAATAACGTTATAGCTTTAATAAGCATTGATCTATCAATACATACAATGAAAACTATGCAGTGTTCATTTACATTTGATTACTTTTAGATTTCTTTTGTAGGCTATTACTTACCTGAACAGTAATGTTAGTAGAACTTCATGGAAAAATGACAGCACTGTTTATTTAATTTAATTTATATATTTGTTTTATTGTATTTGTCAGTTTGTTTTACTTTGTTTCTTTGTTCATGTTTTTACTGTATCTTATGTATAAAACACTAAAAATGCCTGCACACTGGTGAAATTACAAATTGATGTTTTATACTCATTTCATTAAATGTTTATTTTACATTTCAGAATATGTTAATTCAGCTCTTAATTTGTCATATATATATATACTGTATATAAATAACAAAACGTACCGTTAAAGTACCGAATCGATAAGCAGTATCGATAAGAGTAGTTATACCGTTAAAACCTTAACGATACCCATCCTTAGTTATGCTATGGGCAGGCGTTTGTTATGGACAACGAACACAGGTGCATTTTATTGATGGCATTTTGAATGCACAGAGATACCGTGACGAGATCCTGAGGCCCATTGTTTCCACGACCATCACCTCATGTTGCAGCATGATAATGAACAGCCCCATGTTGCAAGGATCTGCACACAATTCCTGGAAGCTGAAAACATCCCAGTTCTTGCATGGCCAGCATACTCACCGGACATGTCACCCATTGAGCATGTTTGGGATGCTCTGGATCGGCATATACGACAGCGTGTTCCAGTTCCTGCTAATATCCAGCAACTAGTCTTAGATCTTTGAGTTCAGCTCATGAAAAATGGGAGCAAAAACTAAAGTGTTGCGTTTATAATTTTGTTCAGTGTATTTTTCCACCATATTCACAGGAGCAAATTACTTTTAGTACTTTAGTACTTTTGAACTTATGTGTATGCATTTCTTATTTAGAACTAATTCTTTCATTCTGGTATACAAAGGTTGAAACTAAATATATTTTCAATTTAACAACGTATCTTAAAGGGGTGGTTGATTGCGATTTCACTTTTTTAATGTTTGTTAGTGTGTAATGTTGCTGTTTGATCATAAACAATATCTGCAAAGTTATGAAGCTGAAAGTTCAATGCAAACGGAGATATCGTCTTTTAAAATTCTGGCAGTTTAATGCCTACAAAAATTACTGGTAAGGGACTACAACGAGTTACTTCCCAGGTCCGTTACGTCAAGAACCCATAATTTTAACCCATAAGTCCCCGCCTCCGGGAACACGCAGCAAAGAGGGCGAGGCCATGCTGCGCTGCTTTAGAGAAGAGGAAGAGAAAACTAGGGGTGCACGTAAAAATCTATTGATATATGAATCGCGATTCTGTCTTCTAACGATTCTAATGGATTTACAAGTTTCAAAATGTTCTAAAGCAGCGTTCTCATCCTGTTCCTGGCCTCGCCCTGCTCTGCACATGCTCTGCATCTCTCTCTCTCTCTCTCATTCAAATCATCAGCTCAGTGAATACACTTAGAATACACTATAAAAAAAACAGTCAACCATCCCTTTAATTTGTCTGTGTATTTAAGTTCCTGTCTGTTCAGTTAGTGTTGGTCGGATTTTGTCTATGTTTTCACGTGTGCTAAGCCTTCCTCTTGTGGATTTACCTTCTGTGTGGAATATTAAAGATACTTTTACCTTCATCATCTTCGTGAGTGTTTTGAGTGCACCTGAGTGTGACAATTAGACCTTCACCTGCGCTCCAGAGCCCCGTCGTACATGGAGTCGTTGAGAGGTGTAATGGGATAGCCAGGAGCCATCATGGTCTGGCCCTCTGGAGAGTTGTACGCTGTCAGGCCATCTGCACAGCAGGAGAAAGAGAAAACAGAGAGGCCCCAAACTTTAATATTGCTTTAGCTTTAGAATGTAATTACTCATTTCTCTTGGCTCACGTTTAAGGCACTAGAGTAATTGAGGTCAAACGAAACTAAGCAGCAAATCAGACACAGGCCACAGCTGCTCGAGTGTGAGACGCCAAAACGATCTGTTTTAGTCTGTAGCCCATATGCAAGTGTGAAACTGAGGCCCTGTTAACACCTGATATTAAGATGTGTTTTGGTCGATCGGATCACAAGTAGACGAGTGAGACCATGGATCGCGGAAGGGCACTCGGGCCTGGGCTGGTACAAATATGACATACAAAAATACATAGACTATAGGCTCATATGTATGCACGATTAATTATTAAAAGATCGCAATCTCGATCCAAACACATGCTATATTATTCCTAAATGACGACGAAATTACAAAACCTTTGAAATGACAATCACATTCAGAGAGAGCAGCACTCATCATGTAAGCTTTACATTTGAAACAGCTTCACAAACAGTCTACACTGTAGGCCACATTTCTGTGTTGCAAACATTAAATAATAACGAAGGTATTAGAATAAAAGTTTATAGTCCGGATATAGCCGCGATCAAAATGAGTAATTGACCTTTGGAACTAACGTTACGCTTCAAATAAAGATTATATACGTTACATTATTTTAACGTTACATTAAAACGTATTTGATGTCTGAATCCTTCGAGTCGATTCTCATTCACAAGCTTTCGATTCGATTCAATATCGATTATTTTGGATATATATCTGGTACACATGCAAAATTTTCTCAAGGAAAAAAAATCTCTCAACTAATGCTGTAAAATACACATGAGAGTAATTTGGTACTACATTACTATAATATTGATGATTAAAACTGACTGATTTTTTAGGCAATACAACTGCTTAAATTACACTTAATTAAGTTTTTATAATAATTACAATTACATAATATTTCTACTTCAATTCATTTTTTAAATATAAACATTTAAATGGTGTCTGTCATAAAAAATGATCAATTAAACATTGAAGAACAGTAAAATGTATAATGAATACATTATATGGTGCATATATTTAGCAAAATGCTCCTCTCTACAGTTTATTTTTCTATCGAACTAATGAGATTATGGTCATGAATATGTTTTCTTCTGAGGTAAATATGACGTTACATGACATTGTTTACGAGCCGTTATATTGACGTCTTTGTGCGGCTAAAACACTAATTGAGTGAATACATGAGACAGGATATGGATTGTAAAGTTGTACTCTTTCTTTTAACTTCCCTTCGGATATTTAGTCATGTTTATTTTGTGCTGAAACACATAGGTATTAATGTGGAGGAGATGATCAGTTCACGTGTGCCTCGCGCAGCTGCGTCTGTTGAACTGAGGCGCTACAGCGATCTGTCACTCTACATTAAACAGCACCAAAACAGTATTTATTGTTTGAGTACTGCAATACAATGAACATAATTTGAAATCTGAGACTTTGTTTCATATTAAAAGTACCAAAGCACAATGCTTATTGCGATTCAGAGGATGGGAAGTGCCCTTCAATGTTCCGTCCATTAACTGAAAACAGGCTAGACTAATCGATTCTTGGGATTTAAGAATCGATATTGTTTCGTAAAAATGAGAATCGATTAATATCGAGATATCAATATTTTTTACGCAGCCCAAGAATCATTCATTCAAGAGATTCGTTCAAAACCAAGTCTTTCCTTTCATTTCAAATAATTTTTCACATAATGAATTCATTTAACCGTGATCTCTATTCTAAAAATCAATTATCCAGAATCATAGCTTAAAAAAATACATAATATATCTGGCATCTTTGGGGTGGGCGATATGACCAAAATCTTATTTCATGGTATGAGAAATTTTATTTCATTATAACGATATGACAAATTACTTAAAAGGGATCGGTCACCCAAAAATGAAAATGTGATGTTTATCTGCTTACCCCCAGGGCATCCAAGATGTAGGTGACTTTGTTTCTTCAGTAGAACACAAACAAAGATTTTTAACTCAAACCGTTGCAGTCTGTCAGTCTTATAATGGAAGTGAATGGGAATCACGGCTTTGAGAGTCAAAAAAACATACACAAACAAAACCAAATTAACACAGCCGGCGCGTGACGCGTCTTCTTCTTCGTGCTTTACGGCGGATCGCAGACTTATAAGTGCATTACCGCCACCTATCTCTCAAATGGACCATTGACACTAATAATTGAGATTGTAGATAGAGTGTCAATGGTCCATAGCAAGAAGATGACGACGACGCATCAGGCACAGGCTGTTGAACGCGCTCAGGATGCGCTCTGGACAGTTCTGGTGCATCAGAGGGAAAAAAAACTATATAAATAATGTTCAGTTTCTTGCACAGAATGATTGTTTCGTGTCTTTACACATCAATGTATCGTCACGAGCCGCAGGGTTTAATTTGGTTTTGTTTGTGTATGTTTTTTTGACTCTCAAAGCCGTGATTGCCATTCACTTCCATTATGTGACTGACAGACTGCAACGGTTTGAGTTAAAAATCTTTGTTTGTGTTCTACTGAAGAAACAAAGTCACCTACATTTTTGGGTGAACTATCCCTTTAAGAACACGAAAGGAGACAGCCACAAAACTACACCAAAAACTGTAGGTTTGTGTTAGAATCAGGACTGGTAAGAGAACATTGTGCTTTTTAATTTTTTTTGCCTTCAAACCAAACTTAGGATTTCATCCGGCAAAGTTTAAATCGCTTTGGCAAGTGCGCTTCAACAACACTTCCTGTAATGTTTAAGAATCAGGTCAGAAGGCAGAGAGGAGGCATTGAAAGCATTCAACCATATGAGCGTCTACACTAGGAAAGCAATCCGGTCAAATGCATTTTCGACTACCTCTGAAATTTTTTTTTTATGGCTTTAGTTTTAGTTGTTTGTCTGCATTTATAAATGTTTCCATTTGCAGCTTAACAGAAGGAGCAGATTAATACAATTATATTTGTAATAATTTTTTATAAAACTGCATAAAATTATGGAATTCTTATGACTTACCCTGCCAGGCGCATCCGAACAGCTCTACTCTCATGCACACAGTGTGTATGGCATCGGTAACAGGAATCAAACGTAAGAACCGAGTGATGATGGGAGGATGGAGGTCTCTCACCACAGACTCGTAGGTGTTTATATTGGCCATTAAAATCTGCAGAAGACATTAGTTAAACAATAAGGTACGAGACTGTGCTACATTATGAACATAACAGTAGGAAGAGCGTGCAGTGGTAATTGCATAATAAAAATAGTATAAACACTTTTATTAGAATGTTATGAAACGAATTCATTTTCTGGAATCCTTCCACTAGAAGATATAGTCCCTGACATGTAAACTAAAGCTAATAGGTGATGTCAATAGGTGTAGCATGGCTGAAAATGCTGTATTGACTAATCAGCATTCAGGACTGGTTCGGTTTCATAACACAACATACTGCACTATTCAATAACTCAAATAGAATTGCTATGATTACTGGTTGCTAGAATTATAATTATACTGTATATACAGGATAATGCACTAATATATACTACCATTCAAAAGTTTGGGTCAGAAATGAATACTTCTATTCTTCAAGGATGCATTAAATTGATCAAAAGTTATTTAATGTTACAAAAGATTTCTATTTCAAATAAATGCTGAACTTTCTATTCATCAAAGAATCCTGAAAAAAATTTATCATGTTTTTCCATAAAAATATTAAGCTGTACTATCCTTTTCAACATTCTTTTCAAAACAATTGAGCAGCAAATCAGCATATTGAATGATTTCCAAAGGATCATGTGACACTTGAAGACTGGAGTAATGATGCTGAAAATTCAGCTTTGATCACAGGAATAAAAGATATTTTAAAGCATATTCAAATAGAAAACAGTTCATGTAAATTGTAATACTTTTTTCAGCAATATTACTGTTTTTACTGTATTTTTGATCAAATAAACGCAGTGTTGGTGAGCATTAGTGACTTCTTTCAAAAAGAATAAAAAAAATCTTACCCCATATCTTTGAACAGTAGTGGATAGCATAATTGCTTACTGGTATAACTTATGAATTTGCTCATTTTAATTTAGCACCAAAACTTTTGTTCATCCATGTCATTTATTAAAAAAATTAACATTTAGTAAATACACTCTTGTTTTTCCTACCTCACTGCCAAAACGGTTTCTCCAGGAGATCCAGTGGTGTCCATCGCGACTGTACTCAAGACGGTATTTGCGTGCAAACTCGTTGCCGGAGTTGTGTGCGTAGCGACCCTGCGTAGCAACCACGGTGAGGAAGATGAGCTGACGAAGGTCAAGCTGAAGATACTGAACATCTGATGGTTGCAGTTGACCAGCAGGACACCAGGCGCCGTCCCCCTCCTCACGGTTTAACCTGATGGAACAACAGACAGATGCAAATTATGCTCTAAAAGAGGCCTAGAGCTTTACTGAAAGGAGTCAGACCATGACGAATCAAAATTTAGCTAGATTTTTTTGAGGTAAACAAGCTTGATGCACTTTGAAAAAACTCCATAGCTGTATCTACTACACTTATACACTTCAGCGTTAAAGTCACATGTTACCCATGGTTATTATAGTTAACTAAAACCATTAAAAATTCTTTACTTGAAATAAAATAAACATTAACTGAAATAAAATAAAATTTTATATTTATTTTATTCAGTGAGTTGCCAAAGGCAAAATTTCTAATTTTTATTTAGTTTAACTTAAAGTACTAAAATAACTAAAACTAAATAAACTAAAATTACTAAATTCATAAAAAATATATAGACATGTATCACAAAAACACACAACAAAACTACTAGAACTTTAATGAAAATTATAGCAGAAACAGAAAATGTTAAAATAAAATCTAATTTAAAATATTAACAAAACTATAAGAGCATATCGAAGTAGAAAACAGTTATTTTATATAAAAAAAACAAGTTTTTTTTTCTCATTATTCTCATTTATGTTTATTTTAACTTAAAGTACTAAAATACCTAAAAACAAAACTACTAAAACTTTAACTCACATTAAAGTGTAAGCAGAAAATATAATAAAAATGTAATTCAAAATAACTGTAATAGCATACCAAAATAGAGAATAATTATATTAAATTGTAAAAATATAATACATAATATTACTTTTTTACTTAGTTTTTGATTAAATAAATGGCGAGAATAAGACAGAGACCTTTAAAAATCATTTAAAAACCGATCCTAAACTTTTGAATGCTATAATGTTTTTAATTTTGCTTTTTTAACTTAATTTCCTGTGAAACAATGTTAATTATTTCATTTAAGCTAGTTGTCAAAGGCAACATTTCTTATTTTTGTTTAATTTAACGAAGTACTAAAACTAAAACTAAATAACTAACTTCTGCTAAAATTAAAGCTGGAACAGTAAACATAAAATCTAATTCAAAATATTACCAAAAACTATAATAGCATTTCATATGATACTAAAGTAACCCTGATGTTACCTTGCATACTGAGGGCCTGTGGTTTCATACCACTGGCTGGAGGCAGTGATGTCATCGTTTTTGATCCTCCCGTCCTCCATACCGAGAGGATAACGGCAGTGAGCTGAGGAGGTCGAGAGAGGACACGGGGAGAAAGTGAATGTTTTTGGCGCTGTCTCTATGAATGCATATGTTTGTGTCGGTCTGCATGTAACATTACCTGGGTCTATCTGGCCATTGACGTTTGTTAGTGAGATGGCCAGTAGCAGATAAAGCAGCATAGTGAGACCTCAGAGTCTGCTGACAGACCAGACTACATCTCTGAGGAACAGAAAGAAACATATCAGTACTGTAGCATCTACTCATTTCCAGCCAAAATAAACCTGTAACAATCAGAAATGCAATCAAAACAGAATGATATCAGAGCCATACAGTACCTACTAGGGCTGTCAAAAAAATTAGAATTTCGAATATTCGTCAAATTTAAAATAAAAATCCACATTCGAGTGCAAAAACGTTGCATTCGAATTTTAGGTGTGCGTTAGGAGGCAGCATTATCAGTGGCGCACGTGATGCAATGACGATGTAAGTGTCGTTGCATTTGAATGTTTTTGTTAGCCTGTCCAGTTGAAGCCACTAGATGCGGCACTGCTGCGTTATTCATTAAAAATATTGCGGGAAAAGAGAACATCACTGCGGAGAAGATCTTGTTTACATCAAAAGTGAAACCAAGCCGTTCACACAGAATGCATATTTCACACATTTTCTAGAGGGACATCTATCACGTTGCACTCACATCTCGCACAAAAGAGCCGCATGTTTAGAAAGCCATGTAAAATTAATGCAAGTTCAACTTTGAAAAAACATCTGGAGACTTTAAGGCGGGTTTTTTCCCCCCACCCCACTGCATCTCATGTTTTTAAATGAAAAAAGTACTCTGTGTGATTGCCTTTCGGCGCTTTGTATTAATGGGGTCATATGATGCTGCTAAAAATAACATTATTTTGTGTATTTGGTGTAATGAAATGCGTTTATGCGGTTTAAAGTGAAAAAAACACATAATTTTTTACATACTGTACATTATTGTTTCAACTCTATGCTGTGATTGGCCAGCTATTCAGTGCATTGTGATTGGCCGAATTCCTCAAGCGTGTGACGGAAATGTTATGCCCCTTACCATACTGTGATGCCGGCGCCC